>NC_080175.1:30727186-30883319 GCF_950295315.1 Erinaceus europaeus
AATCAGATTTCCCTGGACAGACAACCCCACCAATGTGTCCTGGAGCTCTGCTTCCCCATAACCCTTCCCCACTAGGTAGGGAAAGAGAGAAGTAGGCTGTATGGAGAAGTAGGGAGTATGGATCGACTTGTCAACGCCCATATTCAGCAAGGAAGCAATTACAAAAACCAGACCTTCCACCTTCTGCATCCCACAATGACCTTGGGTCCATACTCCCAGAGGGTTAAAGAATAGGACAACTATCATGGGAGGGGATGGGATATAGAGGTCTGGTGGTGGGAATTATGTGGAGTTCTACCCCCTCTTATCCTATGGTTTTGTCAGTGTTTCCTTTTTATAAATAAATAAGAAATTACAGACCATTATCTCTGAAAAACATAGATGCTAAGGTATTGAACAAAATTATAGCCAACCATTTACAGAAGTATATTACAAAGATTATACATCACATCTAATGGGACTTATCCCAGGTTTCAAGGCTAGTCATATATATGTTATTTCCATACATTAATAAAAACAAACAAATACTCCCAGAGGGATAGAGAATGGGAAAGCTATCAGGGTAGGGGATGGGATATGAAGACTGGGTGGTGGGAACTATGTGGAGTTGTACCCCTCCTATCCTATGGTTTTGTTAATGTCTCCTTTCTTAAATAATAAAAAAAACAACCCCACATGATTATCTCAAAAGATTCAGAGAAAGACTTTGACAAAATCCAACATCTCTTCATTATCAAAATGCTAAAAAAATGGGAATAGGTGGAAAATTCCTTAATCTAGTGGAATCCATATACATCAAACCTACAGCCAACATCATACTCAGTGGTGAGAAAATGAAAGCATTCCCACTCAGATCAGGTACTAGACAGGGCTGCCCTGTCTAGTATCATCACTACTACCCAAAATAGTGTTGGAAGTTCTTGTCTTAGCAATTGGGAAAGAGCAAGGAATTAAAGGGATACAGATTAGAAGAGAAGTCCAACTGTCACTATTTTCAGATGATATGATAGTATATATAGAAAAACCTAGGGCCCAGTTGGTGGTGCACCTGGTTGAGCAGACGTTACAACGCACATGGACCTGAGTTTGAGCCCCGGTCCCCATTTGCAGTGGTAAGCTTTGGGAAGCAGTGTGAAGCAATGTTGCAGGTGTCTCTTTAAGAGAGGGGGAGAGGAAAACAAACACCTGCAGACCTGCTTCACCTCTTGTGAAGTGACATCCTTGCAGGTGGGGAACTGGGATCCTTGTGCAGGTCCTTGCACTTCTACGTATGTGTGCTTAACTGAGAGCACTACCACTTGGCCCTTCTCTCTTCCTCTCTGTCTCCCCCTACCCTTTCAATTTCTTGCTGTTCTATCCGACAAATAAAGATAAATAAACAAAGAAAAACCTAAAGAATCCAGCAAGAAAGTCCTGGAAATTATTAAGCAATTCTTCTTCTAGCGTTTGCCCTTCTTCCATAGCCAGTCAACAGCAAAGCTGTCAGGAGCTGCTTGTTGCTGGCTTTGAAAGTGACTGGGATCCATGTGGAGTCAGTCGGCTAGGAAGGATCGTCAGTTTCCCCAATGAATGGGTACTCACGGGATGCATCACGAGAAGGTCGATCCAATGCAACCCATTAAGCAATATAGTAAGGCATTGAGCTACAAAACTAATATACATAAGTTGGTGGCATTCCTTTATGCGAATACTGTCAGAAGCAACAGAAGCCCAGAAATCAGTCCCATTCACTATAGCAGCAAAAGCAATAAAATATCTATGAATAAACCTAACAAAAGAAGTGAACGACTTGTATATTGAAAATTATGAGTCACTATTCAAGGAAATAGAAAAGTTTAAAAAAAGTAGAAAGATATTCCATGTTTATGGATTGGAAGAATCAACAACATCAGAATGACTATTCTACCCAGAGCCATATACAAATTTAATACAATACCCATCAAGATCCCTCCAATTTTTTAAGAGACAAGAACAAAAGCTATAAAAGTTTACGTGGATGTAGAAAACCCTAGAATCCCAAAGCAATCTTGATAAAAAAAAAAAGTACACAGCGGGAGTTGTCTCACTCACAGATTTCAAACTTTATTATAGGTCCACTGTAATAAAAACTGCCTGGTACTTGAATAAAAATAGACTCACTGACCAATGGGATAGAACTGAGAGCCCAGAAATGATCCCCCACACCTGTGGACATTTAGTTTTTGACTAGGGGAACCCAACCTATAAAATGGAGAAAGAAGAGTCTCTTCAAAAGGTATTGTTGGGAAAATTGTATTGGAACATGCAGAAGAATGAAACTGAACCACTACTTTTCACCACACAGACAAGTAAATTCCAAATGGATCAAGGACTTGGACATTAGACCAGAAACTATCAAGTATTTAGGAGAAGATTGGCAGAACTCTTTTCCATCTAAGTTTCATTGCCATCTTCAATGATACAAATCCAACTGCAAGGAAGACTAAAACAAAAATAAAACACTGGCACTACATTAATTTTAAAAGCTCCTGGACAGCAAAAGAAGCGACTTACTGCTCAAAGAGACCTCTTACAGAATGGGGGGTCTTTATGCCATACATCAGACAAAAGGCTAGTAACCAATATATATAAAGAGCTCACCACCAACAACAACAACAAAACAAATGACCCCATCCAAAAATGGGGAGAGGTTATGAACAGAATATTCAGCAAAGAAGTGATCAAAAAGTCCAGTAAACATGAAAAAATTGTCAGAGAAATGCAAATGCAAATAAAGGCAACAATGAGATAGCACTTCTCTCCTTTAAGAATGTCTTTTATCAGAAAGGATAATTACAATAAATACTGGAGAAGCTACAAGTATGAAGGGACTCCTTTACACTGCTTGTTGGAATGTAAATTGGGTCTATGTGTTTCTCCAAAGATAATACACTAATGGAAAATAAACACATGAGATGGTTTTAAAGACCATTTTCATTAGGAAAATGTAAATTAAGATTACAATGAGATATCACTATTTATCTATTAGAATAGCTACAGTTACAAAGAAGTTGATCCCAGTCAAGATAGTTGTAAAACAATCAATTATCTAGGAATTAACCTAACAAGGGAAGTGAAAGACCTGTATACTAAAAACTATTCAACAAAATAGAAAAAGATAAAAAGAAATAGAAAGATGTTTATGGATTGGGAGAATTAACATAATCAAAATCACTATACTTTCCAGAGTTTTTCCAGAGTTATAGACAAATTCAATACAACCCCTATCAAAGTCTCCACCAAATTTCCTTAACAGAGTGGAACAGAAGATACTAAATTTTCCTTTTTTTTTTTTTTTTAACCAGAGCTCTGGTTCATGGTGGTGCAGGGGATTGAGCCTGGGACTTTGGAGCCTCAGGCATAAAAGTTTCCTTGCATAATAATCATTATGCTATCTACCCCCCAGAAGATACTAAAGTTTATCTGGAATCAGAAAATATACTACAGAATTACTGTAATCAAAATAGGATTAAAAAATTTTTTTCTTGCTACTATTTTTTTTTATTTAAGAAAGGATTAATTAACAAAACCATAGGGTAGGAGGGGTACAATTCCACATAATTCCCACCACCCAGTCTCCATATCCCACCCCCCTCCCCTGATAGATTTCCCATTCTCTATCCCTCTGGGAGCATGGACCCAGGGTCATTGTGGGTTGCAGAAGGTAGAAGGTCTGGCTTCTGTAATTGCTTCCCCGCTGAACATGGGCGTTGACTGGTCGGTCCATACTCCCAGTCTGCCTCTCTCTTTCTAGTAGGATGGGTATCTGGGGAAGCAGAGCTCCAGGACACATTGGTGGGGTCTTCAGTCCAGGGAAGCCTGGCCAGCATTCTGATGACATCTGGAACCTGGTGACTGAAAAGAGAGTTAACATACAAAGCCAGACAAATTGTTGAGCAAGGATTTTTAAATTTTTGTTTAAAGATTAAGTACCTTAGTTACCTTTTAGTTAAATTTTTCTGCAATTATTTAAAAAACAAAAATATGTACCATAATTTATTAAGGGAAGAGAAGACAGAGTGAAACAAACTATTATTATATACATTTGGAGATTTGAAGTTACTCTGGGGAAGGAAAAAGCACTAAGAGGAGGTAGGGAGCCCTGTGAAGGAGAGAGAGTGGCATTTTGGTAGAATGTAGTGCAGTATGCTAAATACATTTAAGGGAAGTATGAAATTTTACCCCTGAGTCATTGAGTCTTATAAAAAAACATTTCTTAAATAAAAAAAGAATTATTCTCTTCATTTTTTTGCATTTGCTTGCAATATTATAAAAATTTAGAGGGATAGTTTCACATTTATATATGTGTATAAGACTTAGCTTGCCCCTATAATTTTAGTGGCATTACACTGAGAATACTCTCACTATCTTTTCCCTCCTGTTTCCCATCCCCATTCCACCACAGTTTTCACAGAGCCTAAGAGCTACTTTTATTATTATTTTTTGCAAGTTCATTCAGTTAGTTATATTCCACATATGAGTGAAACCATCAGTAGCTTTTATTATTATTATTGTGTTAGGGCCTTTATTTATGGCCCTTAGCACAATCACCTTGAGTTCCAGCCATTTTGCCCTAAAAGGTACAGTGTCATGTAGTATATTTTACAATTAGTAAATACCCCACAGCTTAAAAGACAATTTCTTCCTTTCTTTTTTTTTCTTTTCTTTCCCCTTCCTTCCTTCATTCCTTCCTTCCTTCCTTCCTTTCTTCCTTTCTTTCTTTCTTTCCCTCCAGGGTTACTGCTGGATCTTGGTGCCAGGACTACGAATCCACTGCTCTTGGTGGCCATTTTTTTCCTGTTTTATTGGATAGGACAGAGATAAATTGAGAGAGGAAGAGGAGACAGAAAGGGGGAGAGAAAGATAGACACCTGCAGACCTGCTTCATCGCTTGTAAAGCAACTCCCCTGTAGGTGGGGGGGAACTGGGGGCTTGAAACTGGATTCTTGCATAGGTCCTTGTGCTTTGTGCCATGTTCACTTAATCCCATGCACTACTGCCAACCGCCAAAAGACAATTTCTTAAGGGTCAAGAAGACCCTTACATAGGACGTGTATGCATAAGGTCCCCAATTAATCCCAAGGTGTGACTATGCCAGAGCTGAGTGGTTCTCTCTCTCTCTCTCTCTCTCTCCCTCTCCCTCTCCCTCTCCCTCTCCCTCTCCCTCTCCCTCTCCCTCTCCCTCTCTCCTCTCTCTCGTTCTAAAAATATTTCATTTTGTTTCATTTTGGTTTTAATTTGTTATCCCAGTGTTCCTTATGAGACACCACTTTTAAGTGGTTAGTTTAAATTATCTGGACAAAAAGTTTAAGTAATACCTATCTAACATGCTTTTTTTTTTTTTTGCTTCTTAGTTATTTTAGTAGATAATATAAATCAAGTCCAAGGAATATGGGAATAATAGCTTGGAGACAAACACCATGGTACATTTCCTACTTAAAGTTAGATATATTCTTTCAAAGTAAGTGTATCTTTGTTATTAGCTCTGGAGAACATTGAACCAAGTACTTAGGTATGTGAGAAAATAATGTTTAGAGCTCATCATACTGTTTTACTTGGCATTATCCTGACACAACTCACTCATTTTATAAATAAGATAGATGCCAATTCTACATGTTTCTTATTTAGTTCTACTTATAAAATCAAAATACTATTTTATGAGTGATGTTTGAGATATAAGGCAATACTCAAGTGGTAACCCTTGAAATAGGAGACTGAGTAAAGCCATCCTTTAAATGGCAGATGGGTTAAAAATGCTTTATACAAACTCTGTCAGTTTCTACTGAAGCCCACAGTCTTGCCAAATCCATTTTCTTAGAATAAACAGTAAGTTTTTTTTTTTTTTTTACATTTTTAGGCCAAAATTTCTTTTGCAACCACATTTTGCTTCAGTTTATTGGAATAACTTTCTACTTCTTTCATATAATTATAACTATAGAATATTTGAAGGCATGTTCCTTGGATTATAGAAGAGTCAGGCAGTACAGTAGAATTAATAGATAATTGAGGTGGAGTTTATCACCACACAACCCTGAATGTACTCAATCTCATCTGTTCTTGGAAGCTAAGAAGAGTAGGACCTGGTTAGTATTTAGATGGGAGAGATCAAGTGTAAAGCACAGAAGATTGGAACCACTAGAACTACTTATCTACAAAGGCGAACAGATAAGAAATAAATAAAAATGAAAATGTATATCATCAAGGTTCTTTCCTGAAGGTGGGGCTAGTATGGAGTAAGTAGAGATGACCTAGGTATCAGGAATTTTAAAATATTACCGTAAATTCACACAGACGAATGAAGAAGTACAATATTAGCTTTTCTTCCCTTCTTTTTTTTTCCTTCTCTTTTATTCTTCTTTCCTTTCTCCTCCTTCTTCTCCTCCTCCTTCTTCTCTGCCCCTGCTTAGTTTCTTACACACTTTCACATTTTTCTCTCTCAAAGTATTCTTTCCTGTTCAACAATGAACAAAAGTATGGGGGAGGAGCAGTGGAAATGTAGTGTGGGCACCCCACCCCCCACCAATCTCCCTCACAATCCACACTACAATTCCACTGCTCCTGGTGGCCATTTTTTCTATTTTTTTTTTTAACTGGATAGAAAAGAGAGAAATTCAGAGCAGCTCTCTCTTTCCCTAGTAGGGTGGGGCTCTGGGGAAGCGGAGCTTCAGGACACATTGGTGGGGTTTTCTATCCAGGGAAGTCTGGTTGGCATGTTAGCATCTGGAACCTGGTGGTTGAAAAGATAATTAACATATAAAGCCAAACAAATTGTTGAACAATGATGGACCTAAAGGCTGGAATAGTACAGGTGAAGAGTTGGGGGTTCTCTATTTTGTAGATAGCTAGTAGGCATATTTTAGTTATATTCCAAAGGGCCTGTGGCTATACTAGGTTTTTTTCCCCTGAGCCTGATATATGATATACAGATGTATCCAAGTTATTGTCTGGGGAGATGATTTCATGGCTGGAAAAGGGACAGAAAGCTGGATCAGGGAAACAGAGTAGCTCCCTAATATGGGAAAGGGGTATAGACATTGTTGACTGTAAAATCCATCAATTTGATTTGGTCTGGGGCCCATATTCAGCTTAGGAGCCTATGTGACCTCTGCATCCCTGTAGATCTGAAATCACATTCTGTGGTCATGAGTAGAAACATTCCAAGCTGCCCCATATCAATCCATCTTCCTCAGGTGTAGCATAGAGTATGTTGTCCATCCTCCCTTTGGGTGATGGAACATTCTTTACCATTGTTGATCCAATTTGAGGGCAAGGTCCAGTGGGGGGGTCCACAAAGGGGTCTAGTTTGTTGTTCCTGATAGAGATGATCATTAACAAGCAAGAGGGATTTATTTGAGGTCTAGGCCCATCATGTCTGTTTGGGAATCTCAGGATTCCCCAAATAGGGCCCCACCTCATTGCTACCCCACTTTTTGTCTCTATTATAGAATAAAGTAGTCCCTCTTATTTGTCCAAGTAAGCATGGCTATTTTTTCTAACCAAATGAGTACTTATAGTGGTTATAGTATCTGTATAACTCCCTACAAGAACACATGTAGACATTGTGAACATTACATAAGTTGATACTAAATATGATTGCCATTATCATTGTTGTTTTACACTGATCTAGCAAATCTTTTTCGGCTTATCTAGCTAATGTTTTTTTCTTACCTCGATTTTTTTTTAATTGGGAAAATACACATAGATATCACAGTGAGTTCCCACTACTTGCCTATTAGAATAGCTAAAATTAAAAAGAAATCCATCTCATTCAAGAAGGAAAAACAATCAACTATTTAGGAGTAAAAACAAGGTAAAGTGAAAAGATCTGTATGCTAAAAACTATGAGTCTTTATCCAAGGAAACAGAAAAAGATACAAAGAAATAGGAAGACACACCATGCTTATGGTTGGGAGAATCACCACATCAAAACTGATTATTCTTTCCAGAGTTATATATAGACTTAATACAATAACTGTTACGGTTGTACTAAATTTCCTTAGGAGAGTAGAACAAAAGTTACAAAAATGTATAACAAAATCAGCACGTTACTGCATAACTATGACTAAAGTAGGCACATATAGATACAGAATAGAAGACATTTAGGAAGGCATTCAAGCATGTAAGAAGACATGGCTGCTTGGAATCTACCTAAAATAGAGTTCCTAGCTTTTTCCAACATGAAGACTGTTGTTTTCGACGGGTTATATTGTTTTTGCCGGGCTGGCTTCATGGGCGGGTAACAGACGACCAGGGACTCATGGTTGAGCTGTAAGCAGTATCTCTTTATTCATGCAGGACGCAGCACAATCTAAACCGAGCTAAGCTAAACTCAAGGTAGAGTACCCTAAAAGTCACAATGCTGTCTTTATATATATTTGCCAAGTAGGGTGGAAACAGGATGTGACATAGGGTGGAGAGAAAAGTGACTGGTGAAAATCAGAGTGTGAAAAGGAGGGGGTGGAGCAGGTGAGAATCCTATCACTGAACCACCAATGCCCTGGAGGGAGTGCTTTATGTAAATGTAAAAGTGATTTATGTAAATAGACCAAAGCTTTGAATGGGATTAAATCTATCCCTATATAGGCATATGGTTAAGCAGAAGCCAGGGGGAGCTGGCATACTATCCAACAGAAGACCACAAATCTGCTATATTCTTACCTTTAGGTTCCTGATTACTAAACAATTTTCTATGCTTTATAGCTTAATACTCTTTTAAAGTTTTCTTTAGTATTTATTTATTCCCTTTTGTTACCCTTATTTTTTGTTATAGTTATTATTGTTGTTGCTCTTGATAACATCGTTGTTGGATAGGACAGAGAGAACTAGAGAGGAGGGGAAGACAGAGGGGGAGAGAAAGATAGACACCTGCAGACCTGCTTCACTGCTTGTGAAGTGACTCCCCTGCAGGTGGGGAGCCAGGGACTCGAACCAGGATCCTTGCGCTGGTCCTGGTGCTTTGAGCCACGTGCACTTAACCCGCTATGCTTCTGCCCGACTCCCATAGCTTAATACTTTTTAGCCACCAAGTTGCTGATGTTACCATGATGCCAACCTGATTTCCCTGGGCTGGAACATACTCAAATAATTTTTTTTTTTGCCACCAGGATTATCATTGGGGCTCATTGACAGCAATATGAATTCACTACTCCTGGTGGCCATTTTTCCTTTTTTTGCCTGCATTTTGTTTGATAAGACAGAGAAAAATTGAGAGGGGAGTGGAAGATAGAGAGGGAGAGAGTTGTCTATCTTGACAACTGAAGACCTGCTTCACTGTTTGTTAAGCATCCCTGCTGCAGATGGGGAGCAGGAGCTAAAACCCAGGTCCTTGTGCAGGTCTGTCTGCATAATATTATGTGCACTATGCTACTGCCTGGGCCCCTTAAATAAAAATTTTAAAAGAAATTGGAAAATCAGTTTTTATTTCTGTAAATTTTGTAATCTCATGTATAAAAATATCACTTGATTCAATAAAGATGCCCATAATCTATAAAGTGATTTGAGAACTGAGAGATTATTTCTCTGCAAGCCTGTTACTAACCTTTCTTATCATCAATAGAAATAAAAAGAAGTTTCTTATGACCTTAGGTAGTTACTATCGGTTTCTACAAGAGATAGTCTTACATATTTAAAGAGAATTTTTTTGTAATTGAGGATGGCTCTAGAGTTTTCTTAACATGTATTTAGACAACATTTACAGCTTTCAAACTTGCCTTAAAAATCCACTGTGAGCTCAGTGGGATCAGAACCTATTGAATTCTATGTTTGTAGTTTTGATCAGACTAAATTCAGAAAGTATTTTGGGGAAAGAACTGGCACCATAGCATTAGCTGGAAAATAATCCCTGTTATTTCAGCTTTAGGAAGAGTTTGTGAAAATTCTGTATTTTTCTTCCTGAATATTTAATAGAATTTAACAGGAAAGCTACCTGGGTTTTTTTAAAAAAAATATTTTTAAAGCATTTTATTTATCTATTTTTATTTTTGAGAGAGATGCAGAGAAAAAGACACAGTGAGAAACACCAGAGCTTTGCTCAGCTCAGGCTTACGGTGGTGCAGGGGATTGAATCTGGGACTTCACAGCCTCAGGCATGAGAGTTTCTTTGCATAACCATTATGCTATCAACCCCCACCCCTGTTTTTTTTTTTTAGTAGATTTTTAAATTTTTATTAGTGATTTTTATATTGATTAAAAAAATTATGAGATAACAGAAGTATCATTCCACACCATTTCCACCACCAAAGTTCCATGTCCCCATTCCCTCCTTTGTAAACTGCAGTAGTTCTTTCAAGGTTGCAGATATGGGTTAACTATTATTTCTATAACTATCTATATTTATATATATTTGCCCATTTTTTGATGGTCCTGTCTTCCTTTCTAAGTCACACCTACAGATATTGCTACTTTCAAATGCATTTCTTTTTTTTTCTCTTCTCTCTCTGGGTCCTGATGGAACTGGAGTTCATAGCCCTCTGGTCATCTTCCCCTATCATTCTTCCCCATGGAGAATATGAACCAAAATTCTTTTTGGGGTGCAGAAGATGAGAGGTCTGGCTTCTGTAATTGCTTCTCAGCTGGACATGGACATTGCCAGGTCCATTCATACCTCCAGCCTGTTTCTATCTTTCCCTTGTGCAGTAGGGCTCTGGAGAGATAAGATTCTGGGACATATTGGTGAGATAATTTGCCCAGGGAAATCAGGATGGAAACATAGTAGCATCTGTAACTTGGTGGCTGAAAACCAGTAAGATATAAAACAAGCCAAATGTTTAATAAACAAGAACCTAAGAAAAGTAGGAATAGAGCAGATGAGAGTAGGGCTCTTAAGGTAGAAAGAATCCTGGAAGTCCTAGGGGCTCATGACTTTAGTAATTTTTGCTGGAGCTTGATAGCTAACATGGAGGTGAACTAAAAAAACTGTCTGAGGAGATGGTGTAAGAGTTGACAATAGGCTAGAAATCTGGATTAGGGCAGAGAACAGCTCTTAAACTTGAAAGTATAAAAATACAACAAACTGTTTACCCCATTGATTTGACCCAGGGCCCATATATATTCTTATTTAGCATAGGAACCTGTGTAACCTCTGAGTCCCTGTCAGTCTTATCTTGCAGTCCATGGTCACAGCTGGGAATGTTCTAAACTGCACTCATTTCAGGGCCAGTCTTCCTTGAGTTGCGGCAGAGTATGCTGACCCAGCCTCCCTTCAGAGAGAGGAACATTCTTTACTGTTTGCTGCTTTATATTTAGGTCAATGTCCTGGAAAGGTCCACAGAGCTCTTATGATGATGATCCTCCTGTAGTTGACCAGTGATGGAGAGAGGGATCTATTAGTGGTCTAGGGCCATTGTATGTATGTGGGAATTCAAGTATACCCACACTAGAGACCCAGGTGATAGGGTGGCCTGGTATTGACCAAAAAGACAATCATGAAGTGAGCCAGTCTCTTGCCCCTATGCAGCTTTTGTCATCCCTTCTTTATCTGATGAGCTTAGACTTTCTTCCAGTGTTAAAGCATTGCAATTTGTTTTATCCAAAGCAATATTAGCTTTATGTGGTCTGGCTTCAAGTTAGGGAGGAAATATACCTAGGATTTTAGTGTGTGTGTGTGTGTGTGGGGGGGGGGAGTCTAAGTTACCCTAAGTTTTACTGCATTTATTTGTTTGATGATTCTAATAAAGGTTGTCACAGGAATAATCATTGTCCTTTAGTTGATATATATATATATATATATATATATATATATATGCCAGTATATCTCTTAAGTGTATAGACTTTCTTCCTCCCTTCCTTTCTTCTTTCTTTCTTTTCTTTTCCTCCCTTTCTTCCTTCTTTCCTTCCTTCCTTCCTTTCTTTTTTTCTTTCTTGCCTCCAGGGTTATTGTGGGGGCTTGTTGTCTGCGCTATGAATCAATCTATGCTCCTATGACCATTTTTTAAATTTTTAAAAAAATTTTTTGGATAGAACAAAGATAAATTAAGAGGGGAGGGGAAGATAGAGAGGGAGAGAGAAAGATAGATGCTTGCAGACCTACTTCACCACTTGTGAAGCGTCCTCCTTGCGGGTGGGGAGCCAGGGGAACGGGGATCCTTGCTTGGGTCCTTATACTTTGCACTATGTGCACTACCACTGTCCCCCCCCCCCAGTGTTTGTTCTAAAGATTATCAATGGGTGACAATAATGCTGATGATGTCAGAAGAGACTGAGAGTTATATCGTACTTGTTTTCTTTTGTGTAGTTAGTTGAGTAGATGGATAAGGTGATTGAAAGAAATGAAGTAGGAAGTATGAGAGGCTGTCAAATAACTAATGGACTGTGCTTATTCATGATTTGTCTATTTTAATCTTTTTCTTGCTGAAATAGAAATGTTGGTTGTATGTGTCATTTTAGAAGTTTGTTCATTTCATGTAAATTTTCTGATTTTATTGACAAAAACTTTTCTAGTACACCTTTATAATTCTTTTAATTTATGTATGATTAGCAATTACAGGTCTTCCAGTCTTGGTTTTTGGCCTTCTGTCTTTCTCATTTTTTTCCCTTAAATGGGTCTTGCTAAATTTTTTCATTTTTTTCTAAAAGTATTTTTGGGACTTGCGTTTTGCTTATTTATTTTTCTGTAGCTTTTTAATTTAATTTATTTCTTGTCTAATTCGTATTATTTCCTTTCCTTTGCTTTGAATTGTTTTCACTTCATTTTCTAGCTTCTTTAGTGGAAGTTTAGGTTATCAGTTTGCAATCTTTTCTCTAACAGAGGCATGCAGAGCTATAAATTCCCTTCTATATATTACTTAACTGAAAATGGATAAATTTATTGCCGGTTGTTTTTTACTTCAGAAGACATAGTGGTAGTTTTTTAAGCTTGATCTGGCAAAGACTATCCAGATATGTTCTGGTTGTACATTGGGGTTGAATATTTACTGCCCTGCCAAAACGGCAACCTGTAGGGGCACATATGCCATTGGTAGGAATTCTATTTTGTCCCAAATATTTGTCCTCTGGAGACTTACATAATCATTTCCTTAACTGTCTGCCTATAAGTTACTCACTTTCTGTCTTGTACTTGGAATTTTCTCCGGCTTCCCATTTCACTATTTCAATTGTTTTCCATGACCATCTGGAGATGCAATATGAGGAAAGAGTCTTACAAATCCTCCAGAGGGAGAGGAGTCTGGTAATAGCGCAGCAGGTTAAGCACAGGTGGCAGAAAGCTCAAGGACTGGCATAAGGATCCTTGTTTGAGCCCCGGCTCCCCACCTGCAGGGGAGTGGCTTCACAAGTGGTGAAGCAGGTCTGCAGGTGTCTTTCTCTCCTCTTCTTTGTCTTTCCCTCCTCTCTCCATTTCTCTCTGTCCTACCCAACAACAATAACATTAATAATAATAATAACTACAACAATAAAACAACAAGGGCAACAAAAGGGAATAAAAAAAATCCTCCAGAGGATGCAGCTTTGATCCCTGGAGCCACATTATTTCAGAGCCGAACAGTGCTCTATTAATCTCTTTCTTCTACTTATAATAAATAAATAAATAAATAATCTTTAAAACAAACTGTGTGAACTCCCAGACCTTTTTCTATTCACAAAAAGTGGTCAGTTATATGTGTACAAAATAAAGGTGTATATACAACACATGCAAATATATATATATATATATATATGTATATATATATGCTATCCTAGCATACGTCTAACACATATGTATTTTTGTAAGTTTATGAGAATCATCCATTTTTCACTTAGTATTTAATTGATTATTTATTGAAGTAACTTTAGTTTGTAATAAGTTTCAGAAGTACAGCTTTGGGATGGCAAGGTAGCTCACTTAGTGTATTTGCTTTATCATGGGCACAGTTCATTTTTGAGCACTGGAGGAAGTTTTGGTGTGTGGTATCTTTCTCTCTGTCTCTCTAATCCTGTCATCCTTCATGGAAAAAATATACTCAAATGTATAGTAGTGAAGTCCCAGTGATAAAAAAAAACAAAACTTCACACCTAACAAATGTATTTCTGATCCCCATCACCATTATAGTTACTATCCACTATCACCCAATTGATTCTTTGATTTTATTTATGATTGATAGATTACTAGCATAGGAATTGATGGAGTAGGGATTATTCACAATTTAAGTTAGCAACTTAAAAAAATTTATAATCTCTCCAATCCTGTGAATTTTCCTTCCCACAAACTTTTGTTAACATGAGTATTATCTAAATTGTTTACTCTTGTCAAGCAGAAAAATGCTATTTCCCTGTTTAGTAATTCATCTTTTAATCTCTAGTGAGCTAGAGAATCATGTTTTTCCTCTGGGAATTCTGTATACCATATTACTTTCTATGTATGTGTTATTTGTATTCTCATATTGACACATAGAGGCTTTTAGTGATATTAACATTTTGGTTAAATATTTGTTGCATGTGTTTTTCTCTAAGTTTACCAGTTATATATAATTTGGCTGTGTTTTACAAAAACTTATTTCTATTTTGTAAATATAAAGATTTCCCTGTGTTCTCATATATAATTTTTTGCATTTATTCCCATAAACACACACCAATACCATATATGAAACATTGATAAAGGGAAGTAAGAAATAGAATTGCTATCAATTTAGTAATAAAATTTTACAATAAATCTGTTAAGAATAACTATCATCATTGTAGAGATGATTTACAAAATTTTTTTATTCATTTAAAAAAGGAGACAATGGGAGTCGGGCTGTAGCGCAGCGGTTTAAGCGCAGGTCGCACAAAGCACAAGGACCGGCATAAGGATCCCGGTTCGAACCCCGGCTCCCCACCTGCAAGGGAGTCGCTTCACAGGCGGTGAAGCAGGTCTGCAGGTGTCTATCTTTCTCTCCTCCTCTCTGTCTTCCCCTCCTCTCTCCATTTCTCTCTGTCCTATCCAACAACGACAACAACAATAATAACTACAACAATAAAACAAGGGCAACAAAAGGGAATAAAATAAATATTTTTAAAAAAAGGAGACATTAACAAAACCATAGGATAAGAGGGGTACAACTCCACATAATTCCCACCACCAGATCTCCATATCCCATCCCATCCCATCCCTGATAGCCTCCCTATTCTTTAACCCTCTGGGAGTATGGACCCAAGGTCACTGTGGGATGCAGAGGGTGGAAGGTCTGGCTTCTGTAATTGCTTTCCCTCTGAACATGGACGTTGACTGGTCGATCCATACTCCCAGCCTGCCTCTCTCTTTCCCTAGTAGGTTGGGACTCTGGGGAAGTGAAGTTCCAGGACACATTGGTGGGGTCATCTGTCCAGGGAAGTCTGGTTGGCATCATGTTAGCATCTGGAACCTGGTGGTTGAAAAGAGAGTTAACATACAAAGCCAAACAAATTGTTGAACAATCACAGAACTAAAGGCTGGAATAGTGCAGATGAAGAATTGGGGCATACTCCATTTTGTAGATAGTTAGTTGGCATATTTTAGTTATATTTCAAAGGGCCTATATCTATACTAGTTTTTTTCCCTCCTGATCCTGAAATCTAATATGCAGGTGGATCCAAATTACTGTTTGGGGAGATGATGTCATGGCTGGAAGAAGGACCTAAAAGCTGGATTGGGGAAGAGAGTAGCTTCTAAATATGAGAAAGGTGTATAAATATTGCTGATTGTAAACCCCATCGATTTGATGTGATCTGGTACCCATATTCAGCTTAGGAGCCTATGTGACCTCTGCATCCCTGTAGATCTGAAATCACATTCTGTGGTCTTAAGTAGGAACAACATTCCAAGCTGCCCCAATATCAGGATCTGTCTTCCTCAGGTGTAGCATAGCGTAAGTTGTCCATCCTCCCTTTGGAGGATGGAACATTCTCTACCATTGTTCCAAGTTGAGGGCAAGGTCCTATGGGGGGCCCACAAAGGTTTTTTTTTTTTTTTTTTGTTATTCCTGATAGAGATGATCATTAACAAGGCAGGAGGGATTTATTTGAGGCCCATCATGTCTGTTTGGGAATCTCAGGACTCCCCGAATAGGGCCCCAGCTGATGGGGTGGCCTGATAGTGACTAAACAGTCATCATTAAAGTATGCCAGTCTCTTGCCCTTATTCAGCTTTTGCAGTTTTTGCTTTGCTAAGGCTAGCTGTGTGAGAGAACTGTAATAGGAAGTAGGCGAGGAGGGTATCTATGTCTAATTAGATACTATTTCCTTAGGAACTTTATACTGACTCACTGCATAGTATTGTGTACTTTTGCTTTTAGGTATATTTTGCCCTAGTTTATGGATACATGTGAACATATGCTCTATCTCACGGGACCTCGTCTATATCTAGGTTTTGGGACTTTGTTAGGAAGTGAACTGCCTGGAATGGAATTAGAGAATACTATGAAAGGAATGGTCTCACCCGAGTAATGAAGCTGAAGGGTTGTCATTCCACACCTGAACTCTCTGGACACAGTCTGAAGTGAAGCATGCTGAGGTGATACTCATTGTGTTGATTAGGTTGTGATCAGCGGATGCAATATTATTTGGTATGAATTGAGAGAAGCATGCAGGAAAGTGCGCCCCACCCTAAGGTTCCAGGCCTGGGGTAAATATAGGCTCTATAGTGGAAATGTGAGGTTCCTGCTGTCTTAGGGTTAAGAAGACAATCGGTAGTTATTGTTATCATCACATCATTTGGTAATTTGGTTAACTTTGAAAAATCCCTTTGTTAGGATTTTCTGTATAATACCCAACATCACCATAATTTATGTCCTTTGACATAATTTGTGTATAACTGTGCTTCTGTTCTCCCTGGCTAGGCCTATCCAGCAGATCCAGGGTTGTAAGTTGCTGCTTCTTGGAGCACATAGCAGCTATGGCTCCAAAGTTGCCATCTTCTGCAGAGATGATTTAACTGTGTTTACTATGGCTTAGGTGACTTGTCCAAGAAAAAATGGAATCAGAGCCTACACTTCCAGAAATACACACTAGGGCAAGTAAATGTGTCCTGAAACCACACATCTCCAGAGCCCTGCTCTGCACAAACTCTGGATAAAATTAGGCAAGAATATTGCCAGCACCTATGTTCAGTGGAGAAGCAACTACAGAAGCCAGAACTCCCACCTTCTACACCCTATAGTGATCCTGGGCCCACACTCCCAGAGAAATAAAGTATAGGGAAGCTTCCTATGAAGGGGATGGGATAAGGAACTCTGATGGTGGGAATTGTATGGAATTGTACCCCTCTTATCCTACAATCTTGTCAATAATTACTAAATCATTAAAAAAATTCTATGCATCAGAAAAAAGAATATACTAAGGAGCCACAGAACAAAGGGGAGACGCAGAACTAAGAGCACGCCTGTTAAACTGACTACTTCTTAGAGCTCAGCCATTGGCCAACAGCCTTTCAGGAGGCTGTGCCTTTAACAGCAGTAATATTTATGCAGTGGCCTTTTGGTGGTTCTGGTGATATGAGGTGTTTGTAACTCCTTGGCTTAGATTTGACACCTATTTCCCTTATTTGCTTCTCCCTGCCAACTGTATTTTATAGTTCTTGGCTCAGATATTGGGAATTAACTTTGCTTACTTCATGAATTCTGGCTCTGACCACTGGCTGTGCCTATGAATAGATTACTGGATGATCTCTAAGAGGGTCCTCTTCATTCCAGATCTAGGATTTTGACCTTGATTTTAGGCCATGGTGCTAATATTGCCTATTAAACTTTTGTATGAGTGAATGATAAAAAGATGGAGAATTGGCAAAATGAACTGAAGTATTTTGTTTAACAATGTCCTCAAAATGTTAAATGAGAAAATTCAGCTACTGGATACTTAATACTTGAGAGGAAGTTGAGGAAGTTGGAAGAGAGGTACACCTTATTCTGCTTTCTGGCTGCTCAGAACTAGTTATGAACAATTTATTCTCTCAACAGGGATTGAAGTTATATGAATTTTCTTTAGTGTTTCTGTCATCTGGAGTTTGAAATTCATTCTAGTCATCAGCTAACCTGAATTTACCTGACTGAAGCACAAAGTCTCCTGATAAGAGATGCTGGTGACAAACTGATATAAGTCCTGGAACTTCTTTCTCTAGTCATCCCACCCTCCCATCATCGGTTTACAATCAGCATATACTCTCACTTTCTCATCCTCAGTCATGGGGAAAAGGCAAATTTTTTTGCCCCTGAATTCTCAGCAAATTTAATTTTATATTATATAAGTTAATTTTTATTAACAGATACTTCTGTTTTTGTAGATATTTGTGTACAATGTCTCATTGATCTTTATAGCAATACTATTTACAGATAAGGAATATAAGACATAGTTTAATTCACCTAAGCTCACCCAGCTAAAATGTGACAGACTTTCTACTTGGGAATTTTTTTTTTAATGTGGTGTCAGAGATCAAATCCAGGGTCTCACTCATTTGCTTTTACTGCTGAACTTTCCTAGCCCAATTATTATGGGGGCGGGGGGGGGGGGAGAAAGTGGAAAGCAATGTTCTACCATCCATGAAGTTCCTCCTTTTTTATTGTCTTTGGTCCTGTCCTGTCATATCAAGAAATGAACCCAGGGGTCTGGCGCAGTGGGTTAAGCGCACGTGGCGCAAAGCGCAAGGACCTGCGTAAGGCTCCCGGTTCGAGCCCCTGGCTCCCCACCTGCAGGGGAGTCGCTTCACAGGTGGTGAAGCAGGTCTGCAAGTGTCCATCTTTCTCTCCCCCTCTCTGTCTTCCCCTCCTCTCTCCATTTCTCTCTGTCCTATCCAACAACGAACAACATCAACAATGGCAATAATAATAATAACCAAAACGAGGCTACAACAACAAGGGCAACAAAAGGGGGAAAAATGGTCTCCAGGAGCGGTGGATTCATGGTGCAGGCACCGAGCCCAGCAATAACCCTGGAGGAAAAATAAAAATAATAAAAAAAAGAAATGAACCCAGGGCATCATACCTTCTGAGTATCTCTCTAACTGCAGAGTTTCTTTTCTTCACCATTTTAATAGCTAAGCAAGGGCAAAAATGTAGCAAAAGGCGAATTCTTTCTTTAAAAGTAAATAATATTTTAGGGAAGTTTCCAAGAAAGGGGATGGGACATGGAACACTGGTGGTGGTAACTGTATGGAATTGTACTCCTGTTATTGTACAATCTTGTTAATCATTATTTAATCACTAATAACAAAAATAAATAATACTTATGATTAATATGTACTGGGTATTTACTAATTTCTAGGATATTTACTACATATTTTACATGTAAAATGTGACTAGCTATTCACCACACACCTTTGATGTAATCACTATACTATATCTATTTTTTAGATATAAGAGGTTTAGAGAAGCAAAAATAATTTTCTTAAGTTTCACCAGTCAGTAATGGCAATGCTAGAATTTATGCATATGGATATGATGCCAAAACCTATGATGTTAACTATCATCTGTACTAATAAATCAACAAACCCCAGCTATATTTAGTTTCCCAAGTATAAGACTTACAAACCTACAGTTATAAATTCAGAAGCTGAAATACAGCTTTTGAAAATTTCGGAGAGAGTAAGTAAGAAGAATTGACACACATCAGTTGAGGACTAGTGAGAGTGTATAGCAGACTGGACCATTTGGAAGATAAATCATAAGGCTTGGAGTCCTAGGCCAGTTACCTCCACATTATGTGCTTCCTGTAAGCTAGTTTACTTTTCCGTATGGAAAACATCTATAAAATTAGACATGAGGTTAGATCATCTTAAAGAAACTCTTTAATGTTAAATGTTAATTGATTATTACAACAGATATTTAGAGATGCTACACTGTCTTGGGGTTTGGTTTAACTAGACTGTGCAGTTTGACATTATAATTTAAACAACAAGGACAACAAAAGGGAAAAAAATTTTTAAAAAAAGCATTTTCTAATTTGATGGGCTCCATTTGCATTGGGTTAGACAGATTTCCATTTTGGTCCAAGTTTTCTTCAGTCATCACCTTTTCTCTGATGTACCACTATTTCTTCTCAACGTCTAGGCTTCTTTTGGCAGGGCGTTTTGTAAGATTATAGTCTAATGTAAATAATTGTTCCATTCTTTAGTCTTCACTAAATTCCTGGATTTTTTAATGCTTTTTAAAAATTATGGCATCTTTTATTATTACATTAGGAATGAAAGTAAACTTTATGAAACTGCATACACATATACTTTATGAAGATTATGAAACAGTGAGGACATCCATTGCACGTAGTTGACAGTGGTACAAGGTTTATACATGAAAGGATCATTGATGGTGAGATTATTGACAGCATTTGTTAACTGGAATTCACACAACAATGTAAAGTTCAAATATAAATGCAGGGAACATAATTTATCCCTGGCCTTTTGGTTGAGAAGTATGGGTTCTTCTTCTAGCGTTTGCCCTTCTTCCGTAGCCAGTCAACAGGTCAGGTTGAAAGCTGTCAGGAGCTGCTTGTTGCTGGCTTTGAAAGTGACTGGGATCCATGTGGATTCAGTCGGCTAGGAAGGATCGGTTAGAAGACAAGATTCTTAAACTCTATATATCACCAAGGTCTATGCCCACTTCCATCACTTAAAAAAAGGAGGGGGGATTTTCAGGGCTGGATTGTGGCACACCTGGTTAATCACATATAGTACTAAGCACAAGGACTCACTCAAGGATCCAGTTTGACCCCTGACTCCTCACCTGCAGGGCAGATGCTTCACATGCAGTGGAGAAGGTTTGCAAGTGTCTTCTTTCTCTCTCCCTTACTACTTACTAGTGGATTTGTAGTGCTGGCACAGAGGTCCAGTTGTTGTTGTGTGCCACGGAGAAGAGAGAGAGGAGGTCCGGAGCGAAGAGGGAACAGAAATCTTTATTTGCGCTGGCACCTCAGAGTTGGGTGCTAGAGAAGCAGGTTGGGCCACGTGGAGGTAGCGAAAATGGCCGCCTCACCTCACGCAGTAACCTTTCCTGCTCTGAACACTGAAGTGAAGCGCTGGCAAGAGAGTGAGGTGCAGAAGAAGAAGGGCTTTTATAGGAGCAGCTTTCACGAGAATGGGAAGGGGGAGGAGTAACCATAGCACTCCAGGATAGGATAATAACTCTCGTGAGAATGGGAGGGGGGAGGAGTGACCAAAGCACTCCAAATATTGAGGGGAAATAGACAATGCCCAGAGGGCACAACATGGCGAAACAGGCACTCCCAGAATGTCCCAACTCTCGCGGGAACTAGCAGTAGCCTGAGGGAACAACATGGCAAATGTGACTGCATCTGCACAATATCCCAGCATAGCATCCAGTGATGACCCTGGAGGCAAAAAAAGAAGAAAAAAACAGAAAAAGAAAAAAGAGAAAAGTCTAAACTGAGTCACTCACACAATGCTGGAATTCTTTTGGGAGATCCTCATTTTACAGCATTTGGGCACACTTTCTTCTGCTGCATAATTAATTCTCTTTGAGAGAGGAAAAAAATTTTTTGGTTCTCCAATATTAGTTTCCCTTCAGTTTTGATTTATCCAAATTCTCACTTCAGATAAATCAGGCTTGTCAATCTTGTTGAAATGAAGCTTGATGAGCAGCAGGTCTGAAAGGAGCAAGAAAGGCAGCCTGGATGACGTTTTACTGTTTTAAAATATCATATGAATTTGTTATCCCAGCAAATAAGTACTGTATTAGAGATGCTAATTTATTTGTGTTTGCACTTACAGTGCTGCCATTAAAAGGAAAATATAAGAGGAGAAACATACTGTATTGATATCTATATTAATCTTTGTTATCACCAAACTAAAGCACCTGGAAATGTTTGTGGTTTGTTTTGGAGAGTCCCAATATCAATCTTAAACATTTCCTTAAAAGATAGCAAGTAGGCAAAACAAACAAACAAACAAAAAACCAACAAAGCAAATAGCAGCAACAATAAAGCCCAGAAAATATCTGTCACTGGGAAACTAGCTTTATTAGGGGGGAAAAAAGCTCCTTTCATGCCAACAGGTATAAAAGGCGATAAGTAAAAGAATAAGCCAGGCAGGAAATTCTTAAAAGTTAAGAAATGGAAAAGGGCAGTTTTCATCTATGTGTTTATTTAAAACTTTAGGTATCTGCTAATGTTAGTAGTGAAAAAAAAAGTTAGTATACTACTTATGGTGGAATACTTCATTAATATATATATTCTGAATAAGAAAGGAACCATGTGAAGCTTTATGCATCCATTATGCAAGTATGGAAATGAGCCTTTTCTTTTTCAAATATGACATTTGGGAATGAATTTAATTCTCATGTTTGTATGATACTTCTTCTTCCCCATCTCCTACTGTGTGTGATACTTATGACTGGTTTCCCTGCCTCAATATTTTATTCTTCACTTCTTTGAGAGAAGTGATGGGAGAGATACCACAGCACTACCACACCCCCATGGAGCTTTTCCCATGCTATCTGTGGTGCTTTTGTGTGATGTCAGGGCTCAAACCCAAGGCCTTTTACAAAGGAAGACATGCATTTTACCAGGTGCACTATCTTTTAGCTCCTTGAACTAAAACTTTGACTAATGTTCTTTATTGATATTTAACAGGGATTAGTAAATTATAGCTCATGGGCCTAATCTAATCCACTCTCTTGTAATATTTTTGTTAATATTTTTATGCAGTGCTGAATAATGAGCCTAAACCTCAAATATGCATGATACCAACAGTCAGACCAATTATAAAAATTATACATATGTGAATGAGGTAAAAAGGAAGAGAGAAAGAAAGACCAAAGACCACCCCACTATCTATGGAGTTCTCTTGGTATTGTCTGTAGTGCTATCATGAGCCGCCAGGGATCAAACCCAGGGCCTCATTCATGATATGGCATATGCTTTTCCCACTGAGCCATCTTCTGACCCCTCATTTGCTAGATGATTGGAAAAAAATAATTGAGCACCAGATGGTAGCATACCCGGTTAACAGACATACTACCAATCACAGGCACCTGGGTTTGAGCCTCCAGTTCCTACCTGTAGCAGGGAAGCTTCACAAGCAGTGAAGCAAGTCTGCAGGTGTCTCTTCTACACTATCTCTCCTGGCCTGCTCAATTTATCTTTGTCTTATATAATAAAAAGAGTACAAGAAGGACTGGGTGGTGGATCACCTTGTTGAGTGTACACATTACAGTGCACAAGGACCCGGGTTCAAGCTTCCAGTCCCCACCTTCAGGAGGAAGCTTTCTGAGTGGTGAAGCAGGGCTTCAGGTGTCTCTCTGTCTCTCTCCCTCTATCTTCCCCTTCCCTCTCAATATCTGTGTCTATCCAATAAATAAATAAATATAATAATTCAAAGACAAACGATCAAAAAACCAGGAACAAAGCAGTCACCAAGAGCAGTATATTTGTCATGTAGACAGAGAGCCCCGTCAGTAGCCACAGTGGCAATAAAAAATAACTAAAATAAAAATAATTATATTTTATGATGTGTGAGAAATACCTGAAAACCAAATTCAGTATCCATACATTGAAACAAAGCCACACTCAGAATTGAATATTTATGACAGAACCTTTATGGCTCACACAGTCTAAAACAGTTGCTATCTGATCTTTTACAGAAGAAGTTTGCTTTTATCCTCCTGGTATAAAACAAGATAGCATAGAAGATTTGTTTTTAATGGGGAATTGGATAGACATGAAAATAGAGAATAGACCTAGAGGATAGAGCTTTATTGCTACTTTCTATTCCTTTCTCATCTTCCAGTAAGTTCCGATTCTGTTCCTGCCCCCATTGAACTCTCTTCTGTGTGCAAACACATACATGTTGTAAAAGAAAGATGCTCAAAACCTTTCATAATCATTAGGCTTTGTAAGCACTCTTAAATTTAAAAGTACGATTTTCTTTATCTGGAGTTCGGACCATGTGGGAAAGAAGACTGGGGACCTCAGTGTGTTGACTCTTCATTTGGCAACAGGTAAAAGTAGTCCTGAGACTAGTCAAGAGAAATGAGTCTCAGAATGAAACTACTGGTCTGTACTGGGAAATCTGTACCAGATTCTATAGTTTAAGCACCATTTTGACCACTGTTCTGGGGATCTTGTTTTGTTCCACTGTACAGAAAACCTCTAGGAGTTAAAATCCTACCATTTAATTCTTTGTGGGGAAGCAAAACAAACTCAGGGCTCAATTTGGAGGAGAGGCTGAAACTGATTCAAACAAGATTTCATTAACTAATTTGGGGAGCATTTGGAGCTGTTCTGAGCTATACAATTACTCCTTTTCTCATCTCCACTGGCACTCTGAGAATCAGATCACCTGGGGAAAGCAAATTTAAAAAATTCCAGATGGCGTTTGCGATTCTCCAGCTGTGGAGAATCTCCCAGTTAGGCAATCTGCCTTTCTGCCGGAACCCTCTAAAACTGTGCTGCCCATTTGTCATGCTTCTCCTATTGCAGCCTTCTGGATAGCTTCTCTTTGCCTTGTCTCACTCTTCCTTTCCAGTTTTTATCTTCCCCCTCCATGAGCTAATGTAGTAAGATCTCTTCATTGGCTATAAATCCATAGAAAAACCTGATATAAAATATGGTTTTGTGAAGGAAAATTGGAAAACATCTGTTTTTTTACCCGTAAGATTCAGTGTTCACTTGTCTCATATGACGATGTGACTGTTTATGCATGTGTGAAAAAGAAAAGAAACAGGAAGAGGGGAGGGAAAGGCTAGCATGAGGGTGAGCAGGAAAGAATGTATGCATGTATTTTTGTAGCCAGCTGGACAAAATAAGTTCATCTCCATGTCATCATGACTAGAATCCTGGGTTAAAGTGGGGGAAAGATCATTCTCTCTGGTTTGAATGACTTTGATGGTGTTATAAAGAAGGGATTGCTTCTAAACTGGCCTGGCTATTGTCTTGAAGATAAACTTTGTCTGGAGTAATTTCCTAGCTTATAGTGACAAGGATGGAAAGCTCACGGGCATCCTTTGGTCTCCAGAAAACTCACCTGAACTTAGGAGTTGAAAATTATGGGGAAGTGAAAGAAAGGATCCTGATGCTATTGGCTACTTGTTGCCCTTATCTTTCTGCAGTGAATACAATTTAATCTTACACTATTAAATGCATGAGTTTCAAAACTTTAATTTTATTATAGTCAAGAATTGTTCACATAAGGGGACGGGTCACTTGATTTTTACTTTGTAATTGGTATTTTCTCATATCTAGGTGGAAAATTGCATACATTGTCAGGAATTGAAAAATTCTTCCCTTATTATTATATCTAAAACTAAAGTGGAATGTATATATTAAACTGCAAAGGTATTATGTGTACAATTTGTTTAGTTTTAATAAAAAATGTACACCCATTTAATCAGTACATCAAAAAAACCTAGAACATTTTTTTAAATAAAGATTTTATTTATTTATTAATGAGAACAATAGGAGGAGAGAGAGAGAGAGAGAACCAGATATCACTCTGGGACATGTGCTGTGGGTGATTGAACTTGGGACCTCATGCTTGGGAGTCCAATGACTTATCCACTGCACCATCTCCCAGACTACAAACCTAGAACATTTTTATCATTCTGAAGTCGCTTTCCAATAAGCCTTAACATCCCTAGGGTAAATACTGTCAGATTTCCATCACCTTAGATTTTTCTGCTTTTTTTGAGCTTCATATGTATTTTTTTATGTGCCTGGATTTTTAAGCTGAGCTTGTTTTCAGTGCTTATTCATGTTGTGTGTATCTGTAGTTCGTTAAAATGCTTTTAGTTGTTTTCATTGTATGAGTATCCCACAACTCATTGTATGAGTATCTCCTCTTAGTGAACTTCTAACTTGGTTTTCAGCTTTATAGGGTAGAAATTTAAATATAAGTGCAATTTATTTAAAAAAAAAAACCACTTTACTTTATCGCTGGTTTTCTGTGTTCCTGCTAAGAAAGCTTTGTCTGTCTTCAAGGCCACAAATTTCTTCTCCCAAGTTTTCTTTTGTGTATTTAATAACTATTACTTTTACATTGACATTTATGATCCATTTCATATTACTTTCTCTAGAGATATATTAATGTTAATTTAACTATATATTTATCTACTTATGCCTGCAGCACTTGTTGAAAATGCTATTCTTTCCTTCATTTAACTCTACAATGAGAATTAAGGCTGTTGGTCTTTTCTTCTCATATCCTTGTTTGATTTTGGTATCAGGATTAAGCTGACTTATAAAATAAGGCTGAAACATTCTTTTATCTCCTGCCATCTGGGTTTGTATAATATTAATAGTAAGTCTTTGATGAAGATTTATAGAATTTACCAGTGAAATCAGCTGGGTATAGAGTTTCTTTTGTGGGAAAGCTTTATTACAAATGGTGATATTCAGATTTCGTACCTCTTCTTGAGTTTATTTTTAATTTTTTTATTTAAGAAAGGATTAACAAAACCATAGGGTAGGAGGGGTACAACTCCACACAATTCCCACCACCCAATCTCCATATCCCACCCCCTCCCCTGATAGCTTTCCCATTCTGTTGTTAAAATTTCTGAGGTTCTGGCCGGGCTGGCTTGCTTCACGGTGGGTAACAGAGACGCGGAGACAACGGCTGGGCAGGGAAGCTGTATTTCTTTATTCAGGAACAACGATTCATAAACTAAGACAAACTAATCACCAAACAGAACTCCGCTGTCTCTTTGCGGCAGCGCAAGCACTCTTTCTCTTATTCTGGAACTCAGGAACCCTCTCCCTTACTCTCGAACTCAGGAACTCTCCAACTCTGGAACTCTGGAACTCTCGTACTGTGGAACCCTCTGAAACTCTCGCACTCTCGAACTCAGGAACCCTCTCTCGGGGTTCCTTGGGGCGGGGCCAAGCAGGCCCGCGAAATTAACAGGACTGATCCAATTCTCTTGGTGGGGGAGGGCTAGAACAAACCAATGTAAAGCATACGACAATTCCCCCTTTTCTTTTTAACTAAATGACTATAGTATCAAGGGTGTGGGGTGAACAGAAACATATATAACAAAAACCAGCATGTTGCCAAGGGAAGGCCTGAGGGGGCCATATCTGAAAAAAAAAACTTTTCTTGCCTCTGGGGGGCTACTTGCCTCGACGGGCAATTGCATGGGGGTGAGGAACGGCCTAGAGTCCCACAGGCAGCTGGCTGCAACTTACTTACTATGAAACAAAACTTGTTATTAGCATATCTACTGCACAATCCAATGTTTCTAATAGAGAAGGAATTTGAGACTTTTACATATCAACAACGTCTTTTAACCTTTTGCTACACCCATTCAAGATGGAGACACACCCTAGGTGTGGGCCGGAGAGGAAATCTCAGGCATGAGAATAATTAGCATAGCCATTGTACCATCTACCATTTCTAATAGAGAAGGTAATGGAGAGTTTTACATATCAACAAGTCTATTTAACCTTTTGTTTAGACTAACTTAGTTAAAATATATTGATTGTTAACTAATTTTTACCTTAGACTTTAAATGTAAGTTAATTTTATCTTTATGAGAATTACGTTGAAAACCTTTTTCATTTAACTTTGACTAGTAAGAATTTAGCCTTAAAGCTACTGTTTACCAAACTTTAAACATACACATAAACATGGTCATTAATACACAAGGAGAGAAACCTTTGTTACGAAGACATGTCATTTTAAACACGAATTTAAATCTGTACTGTCTTAGTTGTTGGGGGGGGGGGGTTCACCATCCGGAGGTGGCTTCCCGTGCAGCTTCACTTCTAGGAATTGCAGGTTGCGATCTCTGCACAAATCTCTGCGTACTCCAGCTTGTCTGCTTTCAGACCGGACCGGCGGCTGGAGATCTCGTGTGCTCAGTTTCGGCAGGGAGCCCGGGGGTCCGGGAGGCCAGGGATGGTTCCAGAATTTATAGCAAGAGGGCAGGCAGGCCAGTTTTGTAGAAGGCGTGGGCCTAGGTGCCCAGGGGTGGCGGCCATGATAGGCCGCCGAGGCCCTGCCCCATGGCCCTGCCATGTCTGCTGCCCTGCTCGCAGTGGCCGAGCAGCGTGGAGGGATCACGCATCCAATGCCCTACGCCACGCGGTGGAGAGCCGGCTCCTGTGGGCTGGCCTCGGGCTCTTGTGTGCTGGCGTCGGCCTCCTGCGGGCTGCAGGGCTGCGGGGCTGCGGCCGCGGTGTTGTCTGGGCGCAGCCGGCTGGCTGGCTGTTTAACCAGGTGGAAACAGCAGCTCCGTGCCTCGCCTCCCGCCCACTGCCTCTTCCTGCTGGCTGTTCTGAGTTCGCCCGAGCGAGTGGAAACCACAGAGTGGTCCAGAGATAAATGTTCCAGAAACAGCAAAACAGTCTCATGAAGAAAGAGAAGAGGCCTTTGGAGATCTCTTCACAAGCAGAAGAGAAGGCCATAGTGCATAGGTAGCCAAATTGTCTTTACTTATCTGAGAGATGCACAGGTCAGGTCCACGTGGGCGCCATTTGTTGTTAAAATTTCGGATGGCTCCAGCTGACCGGGCGGGTCTAGCTTCGCGGTGGTGAACAGAGACGCGGAGACAACAGCTGGGCAGGGAAGCTGTATTTCTTTATTCAGGAACAACGATTCATAAACTAAGACAAACTAATCACCAAACAGAACTCCGCTGTCTCTTTGCGGCAGCGCAAGCACTCTTTCTCTTATTCTGGAACTCAGGAACCCTCTCCCTTACTCTCGAACTCAGGAACTCTCCAACTCTGGAACTCTGGAACTCTCGTACTGTGGAACCCTCTGAAACTCTCGCACTCTCGAACTCAGGAACCCTCTCTCGGGGTTCCTTGGGGCGGGGCCAAGCAGGCCCGCGAAATTAACAGGACTGATCCAATTCTCTTGGTGGGGGAGGGCTAGAACAAACCAATGTAAAGCATACGACACCATTCTCTATCCCTCTGGGAGCATGGACCCAGGGTCATTGAGGGTTGCAGAAGGTAGAAGGTCTGGCTTTTGTAATTGCTTCCCCACTGAACATGGGCGTTGACTGGTTGGTCCATACTCCCAGTCTGCCTCTCTCTTTCCCTAGTAGGGTGTGTCTCTGGGGAATCTGAGCTCCAGGACACATTGGTGGGGTCTTCAATCCAGGGAAGCCTGGCTAGCATCCAGATGGCATCTGGAACCTGGTGATTGAAAAGAGAGTTAACATATAAAGCCAAACAAATTATTGAGCAATCATGGACCCAAAGCTTGGAATAGTGGAGAGGAAGTGTTAGGGAGGTACTCACTGCAAACTCTAGTGTACTTCTGCTTTCAGGTATATATTTTGCAGTAGTTTATGGATACGTGTGAACATAAGCTCTCTCTCACAGAAACTGGTGTATATCTAGGTTTTGGGACTTTGTTTGAAAGGAACCACCAGAGATGAAATTAGAGTGTACTATAAAAGTAAAGGTCTCACCCGAGTAATGAAGCTGAAGGGTTGTCATTCCACACGTGAAGTCTCTGGACACAGTCTGAGCTGAAGTATGTTGAGGTGGCAATCGTTGTGTTGGTTAGGTTGTGATCGGCGGATGCAATTTTATTTGATATGGATTGGGAGAGGCATATGGGAAAGTAGGCCCTATCCAAGGGTTCCAGGACTGGGGGAAGTAGAGGCTCTATAGTGGAGATGTGAGATTCCTGCTGTCTTAGGGTTCAAAAAGACCATCGATAGTTAATGTTATCACATTATTTGGTAATGGGGTTAACTTTGAAAAGTCCTTTTGTTATGGTTTGCTGTACATTACCCAGTATCTTGTATATCGCTGTGCTATTGGTTGCTTCTGATCTACTTGGTCTAGGCTTTTGAGAGAGTCCGCATATCAAATACGCAGCCTATATATTAAAAAGATTCAGTTTGTGTTTTGAAAAACTTTGAGACATACAATTGATTTTCCCCCTCATATTAATTAACTAATGATTTATATGTCTACATTTTGCTAGGAGTGTACATAAACACCATTCCCACCACCAAAAGACTGTGACCCATCCCTCCCACCCATTCCCACCCCCCACTGGCCCAGGAAGCTGCATGTCTACCCCTCACCACAGGGTTTTTACTTTGGTGCCCTACTTACAATTTGGTCAGGTCCTGCTTTTAGTTTCCCTTTCAGATCTTCTTAGTCAACATCTTTTTTTAAAAATATTTTATTTTATTTATTTATTTATTCCCTTTTGTTGCCCTTGTTGTTTTATTGTTGTAGTTATTATTGTTGTTGTTGTCGTTGTTGGATAGGACAGAGAGAAATGGAGAGAGGAAGGGAAGACAGAGAGGAGGAGAGAAAGATAGACACCTGCAGACCTGCTTCTCCCCTGCAGGTGGGGAGCCGGAGTTCGAACCGGGATCCTTATGCCGGTCCTTGTGCTTTGCGCGACCTGCACTTAACCTGCTGCGCTACAGCCCGACTCCCCTTAGTCAACTTCTGTTGGTGAGTGGGATCATCCGATACTCATCTTTATCTTTCTGACTTAGCTCACTTAACATAATTCCTTCTAGCTCTGTCCAAGATGGGTCAGAGAAGGTGGGTTCATTGTTCTTGATAGCTGCATAGTATTCTATTGTGTATATATACCACAGCTTTCTCAGCCACTCATCTGTTGTTGGGCACCTGGGTTGCTTCCAGGTTTTAGCTATTATGAATTGTGCTGCTAGGCACATAGAGGAGTACACACCTCTTTTTGCTTGGGTGTTATGGAGTCCTTGGGGTATAACCCCAGGAGAGGAATTACTGGATCATATGGAAGGTCCATGTCTAGCCTTCTGAGAGTTTTCCAGACTGCTCTCCACAGAGGCTGTACCAATTTACATTCCCACCAGCAATGTAAAAGGGTTCCTCTGTCCCCACATCCTCTCCAGCATTTGTTGCTGCTGTCCTTTTTGATGTATGCCATTCTTACAAGAGTGAGGTGGTATCTTAGTGTTGTCTTAATTTGCATTTCTCTGACAATCAGTGACCTAGAGCAGTTTTTCATATGTTCGTTTGCCTTTTGGATCTCCTCTGTGGTGAATGTTTTGTTCATATCCTCTGCCCATTTTTGGATGGGGTCATTTGCTTTTTTGGTGCTAAGTTTGCTGAGCTCTTTATATATTTTGGTGATTAGTTTCTTGTCTGATGTATGGCATGTGAAGATCTTCTCCCATTCTGTGAGGGGTCTCTCTGTTTGTTTAATAGTTTCTTTGGATGTGCAGAAGCTTTTCAATTTGATGTAGTCCCATTGATTTGTTTCTGCTTTAGTCTTCCTTGCAATTGGGTTTGATTCATCAAAGATGTCCTTGAGGTATAGGTGGGAAAGTGTTTTACCAATGTTTTCCTCTAAGTATTTGATTGTTTCTGGTCTGACATCTAGGTCTTTGATCCATTTGGAGTTGATTTTTGTTTCTGGTGAGATAAAGTGGTTCAATTTCATTCTTCTGCATGTTACAACCCAGTTTTCCCAGCACCATTTATTGAAGAGAGCCTCCTTTTTCCATTTAATCCTTTGGGCCCCCTTATCAAAGATTAGATGTCCATAGGTGTGGGGATTTATTTCTGGGCTTTCAATTCTGTTCCACTGGTTGTGTGCCTATTATTGTTCCAGTACCATGCTGTTTTGATTATGATGGCTTTATAATATAGTTTAAGGTCTGGTAGTGTGATGCCTCCATTTCTGTTTCTTTTCCTCAAGATGGTTTTGGCAATTCTAGGTGTTTTCAGGTTCCAGATAAATTATTGTAGTGTTTGTTCTATTCTCTTAAAGAATCTTGGTGGAACTTTGATGGGTATTGCATTAAATTTGTATATGGCTCTGGGGAGAATATTCATTTTGATGATATTTCTTCTTCCAATCCATGAGCATGGGATATCTTTCCATTTCTTGGTAACAGTTTCTATTTCCTTGAGTAGCGACTCATAGTTTTGAGCATACAAGTCTTTCACTTCTTTGGTCAACTTTATTCCTAGGTATTTGATTGATTTTGCTGAAACAGTAAATGGGAGTGATTTCTGGATGTCTTCTTCTTCAGATTTAGTGTTTGCATAACAAAATACCACTGATTTTTGGCTACAAAATCAATGTACAAAAATCAGTGGCATTTTTTCTTGAGTTTTATTTAAGTTTTTAAATATTTATTCTCCCTTTTGTTGCCCTTGTTTTATTGTTATAGTTATTATTGATGTCGTTGTTGTTGGATAGGACAGAGAGAAATGGAGAGAGGAGGGGAAGACAGAGAGGGGGAGAGAAAGACAGACACCTGCAGACCTGCTTCACATCCTGTGAAGCGATCCCCCTGCAGGTGGGGAGCCGGGGTTCGAACTGGGATCCTTATGCCGGTCCTTGTGCTTTGCGCCACCTGCGCTTAACCCGCTGTGCTACAGCCCGACTCCCTTGTTAAGTTTTAAATGAAAATTTTTCATTTAAAATTTTAATTTTATTGGCATAATTTTTTCAAACTGTTGCTATATATATATATATATATATATATATATATATATTTTTTTTTTACCAAGCATATATCAACTCTGGAATATGATGGCATGGGGTGCATGGGGGATTGAACTGGGAACCTTTGAGCCTCAGGCATGAGTTTCTTTTTGCATAACCATTATGCTATCTCCTCAGCCTGTATTATCCTTTCTTTTTCTTTTTTCTTTTTTTTTTTTGCCTCCAGGGTTATCCTGGGGCTTAGTGCCTACACTATGATTCCACTTTTACTGTGGCCATTTTTTAGATTTATTTTTTTGTTAGAATAGAGAAAAACTGAGAGAGGAGGGGTGAGATAGAGAAATATAGACACTTGCAGACCTGCTTCACTGCTTGTGAAGTGACCCCTTGCAGGTGGGGAGCTGGGGGCTTGAACTAGGATGCTTGTGCTGGTCCTTGCACTTTGTATTATGTGCGCTTAACCCCGTGCACTACTGCCCGCCCCCCTGTATTATCCTTTCAATGTTTAAAATCTGTATTGTTTTTATTTTATTCCTGGTATAGTTAACACAAATTTCTATTTTCCTTAGTTATCCTGCTGGATATTTAATTTATTAGTTTTTTTTCCTTTTGACACGACAGATTCATACTTACTTGATTTCACCACTCTTAGCAGACACTTTCCCCCTTTTAATATAAGATAAGAGTAAATGACAAAGAAACAGTGATAGGGAGACCTTAAAGCACCTGCACCTAGAACCTCAAGGCTAGAGCCAGAGTCCTTGAACATCGTAAAGTGTGTTGTCAGCTGGGTGAGCTATCTTCTGGTTCTTAATTTTATTTATATTTATAAGTAAAAAAAAGATTTCATTAATTTTTACATATTTTCTGATTTTGACTGTGGTCTTTATTAGTCCTTCAACTTTGAATTTAATTTTCTCCTCTTCAGCAGTTTTTTTTTAACTAAACAGGTAGAAACATATTTTATTTTCAAACCTTTTTCATTTTTTTAATATGTGACTTGTAAACCACAAGTTCCTCCTTCTAGCACCACGTGTGCTAAATTTCACATTCATTTCTTACTGTCACAGAAGCCCCTTACATGTGTAATTTCATCTCTCTTGGCTGATTTCTTCAGATAGATAGATAGATAGATAGATAGATAGATAGATAGACAGACAGACAGACAGGCAGACAGAAAGATAGACAGATAGAAAGAAAGAAAAAGTGGGATGGATACCACAGCTCAAGCTTCCCCTGAAGACTATGCAACTAGCCTGTAGTGAGCTGGGTCTCAGACATGGTCTTCACACATTCCCAGGCAAGCAGCAGGTGAGTTTTTTCTTTTACAAATTTTTATGTTACTCACAGCTTTATATGTTATCACCGTTGCTATATTCACAGTTCTGTTTCTAATGTCATATACATATTATTTCATTGAGTTATTTAGAAATGTTATTTAATTAAGATTATAGTTATCTATGATAAGAAAAATAGAGCTCTCATTGTACTTGATTTATGATTTTTTAAAATATTCTTTTTAAAAAATTTCTTTACTGGGGGATTAATGGTTTACAGTTGACAGTAAAATACAGTAGTTTGAGGGGTCAGGCAGTGGTGTACCTGGTTAAGGGCACACAGTACAAAAAGTGCAAGGACCCAAACAAGGATCCTGGTTCAAGCCCCCAGCTTCCCACCTGCCAGGAGATCACTTCACAAACAGTGAAGCAGGTCTACAGATGTTTTTCTCTCCCTCACTATCTCCCTCCCTTTCAATTTCTCTCTGTTCTAGCAAAAAAAAAAAAAAAAAAATCGAACAAAAATGGACACAGGAGCAATGGATTCATAGTGCAGGCACCCAGCCCAGCGATAACCCTGAAAGCAAAACAAAAAAAGTTTAAAATACAATAGTTTGTATATGTGTAACATTTCCCAGTTTTCCATATAACAATTCAACCCTCACTAGGTCCTCCTCTACCATCTTGCTCTAGGACCTGAACCATCCCCACCACCCCAGAGTCTTTTGCTTTGGTGCTGTACACCATGATTTATGACTTAATTTAGTTTTCTTGTCAGAAAGCATATTGCTTAATATTTGGTTTCTTGGTTTTTAGATTTTTCGTTGATAATTAAATCAATAAGTTCTGGGTTTGACTTACTTTTTTAAATTATTATTTTTTTTTACTCTTGCCTCTAGAACTCAATTATATGTATGTTGTATCATTTCATTCTGTCCTAAATAAAAGTCCATGAGGTTCTACTAAATTTTTCCAATAATCTTTTTATTACTTATTTAGTTGCATTATTATTTTTTATCAATCTGCTCATTCTTTTAAACCTATCATAAACCTTATGTTAAGCCTATCTAATGAATTTTCAGTTTTAGTTATAGAAATTCTATTTGGTCATTTAAAGAAAAGATAGAGGCAGAAAGGCAGAGATAGTGAGAGAAAGATAGCATAGCACTGAAATTTCCTTCAGTGTGATGTGGTCTGAGCTCAAACTTGGGATTTGTACATGACAAAGTTGTACATTATCTACATTATCCATGTGAACTTTTCCCTGAACTTTTAATCCAATTTTAAAATTTATTTTTAGTAATTATTTACAAAATTATAAGATAATGGGGCATAATATCATACTATTCCCACCACCAGAATTATTTTTTTATTTTTTATTTAAGAAAGGATTAATTAACAAAACCATAGGGTAGGAGGGGTACAATTCCACACAATTCCCACCACCCAGTCTCCATATCCCACCCCCTCCCCGATAGCTTTCCCATTCTCTATCCCTCAGGAAGCATGGACCCAGGGTCATTGTGGGTTGCAGAAGGTGGAAGGTCTGGCTTCTATAATTGCTTCCCCGCTGAACATGGGCGTTGACTGGTCGGTCCATACTCCCAGTCTGCTTCTCTCTTTCCCTAGTAGGGTGGGTCTCTGGGGAAGCAGAGCTCCAGGACACATTGGTGGGGTCTTTAGTCTAGGGAAGCCTGGCCGGCATCCTGATGACATCTGGAACCTGACCACCACCAGAATTCTATGCCCCCACCCCCCTCTAGCAGAAATTTCGATAGTTCTCCCAGATCACTGATTGGGTTGAGTTTATATCTATATTTCTCTCTCTCTCTCATATATATACACTATATATGTAATATATATATATTTCACTGCCTTTTTAAATCATACCTACACCTATTACTACTTCTAAGTGTTCTTGCTCTTCCTTTCTTAGAATAGTGAAATTAGAATAGTGCCTGACTTCCTCTGGTGTTTTTCAGATTTACTTCCCTTTCAGTGAGGTATAAAAGTAAAGATTCTTGGTGGCAGATGTTTCGGATCCCAGTGGAATTGGGGTGTAGAGTCTTCTCATCTTCTATCTTTCCCCCTACTCTGGAAGTATGGACTAAGATTCTTTTTTGGTGTGCAGAAGGTAGGAGTTTGGCTTCTAAAATTGCTTCTCCACTGGACACGGAACATTGGTAGGTTGATCCATACCCCCAGCCCATTTCTATCTTTTCCTAGTGAAGTAGGGCTCTGGAGAGGTGAGGCTACAGGACATGTCAGCGAGGTCATCTTCCTAGGGAGGTCAGGATGGAGTCATAGTAGCATCTGCAGCTTGGTGGCTGAAAGGCAGTAAGATAAAAAGCAAGTCAAAATGGTTAATAAACAGGATCCAAACAGCAGGAATAGGGATCCAAGGGTGGATAAAAGCAGGATGTTTATTTTAGATATGTTTCTAGGGGCCCATGACTTTAGTTTCTTTGCTTGAGCTTGATAGAAATATTGTCTGAGAGGATAGTGTCAGAATTTGAAAGACAGGTTAGAATAGAGAGTAATTCCCAAACTTGAAAAAATAAAGTGCGATTAACTGCTAACCATGTTGACCTGACCTGGGCCCCATGTGTATTCATATTTACTACAGAAACTTGTAACACCTGAGTTCTTGTCGGTCTGAGCTCACAGTCCATGGTCACAGCTGGGAACCTTCTAGGCTGCATTCATTTCAGGACCTGTCTTCCTTAAGTGATTCAGGGAATTGACCCAGGCCCTTGTGCATATAAGATAATGCTGAGCCACCTATAAACATCTATACACATATTTTTTTCAAGTTTATAACAAGTTTTGTTTTTGAGGTAACCTTGTTTACAAGACAATACGCCTTTGATAAGTATAATTTATCATCTTTTTAAAATTTGTTACTACGTGTTACCTACCACCAAAGTACCAATTTCTCTTAACCAAAGTCTATTGGACCCCTTCAACCCTTGTAAAACCCCCCCATAACCTTAGTTCTGAAGTCTGAATTCAATGGCATGTCTTAATTTGTTTTTGTTTCTTTCCTTGCTTTATTTCTTTATTTACACCATTAGAATGAGAACAACCAGTAGTTTCCTTTCATATTTTCTTTAGTATTTCTTTTTTCTTCGTCCTTTTATTTTCTCCTTCCTTTTTTTTTTTTTTTGTTGACACTTTTCTTTAGCTCTCTAGCTCCCCGTCCTCTCTCAATTTCTCTCAGTACTATAGGATAAAGTGGGAAAGATGACCACCAGGAGAAGTGGATTTATAGTGCATGTATAGAGCTCCAGCGATAACCCTGGAGGCACAAAACAAAAAAAATCTAAACAAAAAACCTCTCTTATTTGTCACTATAAAATTATTTATTTGTTTTAATGATATAGATACAGAGTGAAAGACACAGAGAGTCCAAAGAACTGCTCAAGTCTGGCTTGTGATGAGGCCAGGAATTGAACCTGGGACCTTGGAATCTCAAAAATGAATGCATTTTGTATAACCACTATGCTGTCCCCCATGCCTCCTATTCCCAGTTTTTAAAGGTCTTTGTCATAAGTGGGTGTTAGATCTTGTTAAATTATTTTTCAGTATCAGTTGATAGAACCTTATGATTTTTACAAAGTTTAAGAATATTTTTCTTCGAACTTCATACATACTTGTAATAGGTGCTTTAATGTCTTTGCTAAGTTTAATTCTTGGTCATTTGTAGCCCAGTTTTATTAACAAGTTTTTAACTTTTTGTTTACTTTTGAATATAGACACTATTTTCTGTTTTCTTTATATCTAGTGATTAATGAAAGATTTCTATTAGTTACTTAATGAAATATGGCCAGGCTAGGGGTAGAATGGTGGGTGAACAGCACTATGACAGATGTAGAGCTGGAGATTGAACTCAGGATCCATGCTTACAAGTCCAGTGCAAATTAGACACATATTGTAATCTCCAGTGCATAACAGTTAGAAAACAAACAATGAAATAATAGCCATGGAATTTCATATCTAAACTCATTGTAACTATTACTAGAACACTTATTCTGACACAAACAAATAGAAAATTCAGTATACTATTTAATTCAACATTTTTCAAGCAATGGACAGAAGGTATAACATGATTCTTCTTCTAGTGTTTGCCCTTCTTCCGTAGCCAGTCAACAGCATCAGATTGAGCCTGATGTAAAGTTTCGAGACCTCCTTTGAATCTGGAGAGGTGGCAGTCGTTGACTATGTGGGTCATAGTCTGTCTGTAGCTGCAGGGGCAGTTCGGGTCGTCTCTGGCTCCCCAGCGATGGAACATAGCGGCGCACCGGCCATGGCCTGTTCGTTAGCGATTGAAGAGGGCCCAATCATAACGTGCTAGGTCAAAGCCGGGTTGACGCTTGCAGGGGTCTGTGATGAGGTGTTTGTTCTTTACCTCAGCTGACTGCCAGCTCTGTTTCCAAGAGACTGGAACAGAGAAGTTCAGTGTAGGCATAGGGGACCAGATTGGGTGACAAGACGTCAAGCGTTGGACAGGGTGGGCAAAGAGATCTGGGTATATTGGCAGGTATAACATGATGTTTCCTAGGGATAGCTCCAATATTTTGCTATGTTCATCTATTGATATTTTCTACTTCAGATCTTGTGTTTAGTTTATTTCTGGTGTTTTTACTTGGTAGTTTTTATGTGGAGCTGGGGCCTTGTGTATGTATGATTTAACTGCCCATGTCCTCAGTTTGAGAGACACAAACACAGACAGAAAAAAACAACAACATCAGAGCTTCTCCCACTGTCATGGTTCTCTGTGGTGTTGGTATTTAAACCTGAATCTTGCAAATGACAAGACACATGCCTTACCTATTGAAGTATCTCTTTGGACCTCTTTTAACTAATTCTAGTGGTTTCTGGTTTTTTCTTTCTTTTCTTTTTTTTCCTTAGTCAGATGTTTCTTTTTAACCACTGTGACTGTCTTTTCTTTTGTAATACTTCTGATTCAAGTGCTCATGAAGTACCAAGTCTAACAGTAAGGTAAAGGAAATCATCTGCACTGATAGGTCAATAAACAACTTGAATAAATAATTGTGTCTTAAAGTTTTGTATGCTAAGCCAACAGGAACATTATTGTGGGGTGGTTGACTAAACATTACAGAAAGGAGATAACTCTGCCAGTAGAGTGCTTACTTTACTTCTGCAAGACCCTGAATTCAAATCACTACATCACATGAGAACATCATGGCACCAGGGGGAGCTCCATGGGTTATAGAAGAGTGCTGTGATGCCTCTACTTCTCTCTTCTTTGTAAAATGATAATAATAATGAAAATGGTGGTCCAAGAGTTATTTATTAAATAAATAACCCACAAAACAACTTTGAGGGTTTCTTTTCTGTTTCTTCCTCCCTCCCTCCCTCCCTCTATTCCTTCCTTCCTTCCTTCCTTCCTTCCTTCCTTCCTTCCTTCCTTCCTTCCTTCCTTTCTTTTTTGCCTCCAGGGTATTACGGAGTCTCAGTGCCTGCAGCAGGAATCCAAAGCTCCTGGAGGCCATTTTTCCCCCATTGTTATTATTGTTGTTGTGGTTGCTGCTGGATAGGACAGAGAAAAATCGAGAGAGGAGGGGAAGATAGAGAGGGGGAGAGAAAGATAAGACACCTGTGAAGCAGACTTGCTTCACTTCTTGTGAAGCCACCCCCCTGTAGGTAGGGAGCTTGGGTCTCAAACTGGGATCCTTGTATGGGTCCTTGCACTTCTCACTAAGTACTCTTAACCCACGCTACCACCTGGACCCAGAAGGTTTCTTATTTGATGTTTCTTTTCCCTCTCTTTGCTTCTCTGTATCAGTTCCCAAACTCTTTGTCTACTTTATATTTAGGGCCCTTTGGGTTTCTGCATCATTCTGCAGAGTCTCTGCTGTTACTCTAATATTAGGAACATGTTGGTAAATTTATTTTGTCTGGCTCTTTCATTTTATGTCTTTCACCTGAATCAGTGTTGCATGAAAAAATAGAAGTCTTGCTTTAAAAAAACTTTTTTGCCAGTAGATACTTTCACAATGCTGGTCTACATGGCTTTTCTGTGACTGCCCTGGGAAACTGCTGGCAGTGATATGTAGGTTGACTGTTTCTTAACTAGTTGGCATATTAGGAATATCCTATAACCACAGATAGTTGGTATATAAATTGGGGTTTTAACTTTTTAAAATAGCGTGTCCATGAAAAATATGTGCATTTCTCCTTTCTATTTGGTTGTAATAGAATAGGAAAAATTATTTTCCTGGTGAACTTCCTAGATAAGTGACTTAGTGAAACTTTATGTACTTTGTAAAATAAAATTTATGTTTTCTTCCTGTTTTGTACTATTTTTTTCTTGTTTTGTACTTTTTATGGGAGAGGGTTTCTCGTATGTTTGTCCAACACGTTTGCCTCCAGAATCCTGACCTGATTCTCATAGTGAATACCGATGAAAAAAATGTCTTTTATTTATTTTTAAGAGCATAAGATAAAGTAGCTTTCTTGAAATATGCATGAGCATTCTCTTCTTAACAAATTATGCACAAAGGAGAAATTTAGCTTTCCTTCCCACTATAGATTACTAAGGTCATATGGAAATTCTACTGTATAATACCCAACTAGAAACAATTATAAGATATTATAAAAGGCAGAAAATACACTTTGAATAGACAGATCAAGCCCCCAAACCTAACCTAACCTACCAGAGTTTTATTAGAATTTTACTTCTCTGGGGGAGTAACAAGTGTCCATCTCCATCTCCCTGTGGAAGAAAGGAAATACTTAATACCAGTCTCCTCTAGCTGTCTTGTTCAACCTAAAATGAAGAAGGGGCCCTTTCCCAGTGAATCTGAATGGCGGTCTTGCTGGTCATAAAAGGAGGGCTAGCAATACTAAAGCTGGCTTCACAGGCCTTGTAGTTTGCCATTTAACACAAGGACTAGTTTCAAACAAATTTGAATTATTTGAGCTTAGTTTTTTCTTTCTGGGTAAAATAGGTTAATCTTAGCTTTAAAGGGAGCAAGTTGTATTTGGTTTAATGGTTGCAAATATTTCTTCATCATGATGAATTAAAAAAATAATAATAATAATGAGGAAGGGTGAGAAGCATTTGTCAAATTCATAGTCCAGAGGTTCAAGCTCATCAGAAGAGTGAGACCTAATCATAGCAAAATAGAAAGCTTCCCTTCCCTTTGTACATTACTAAGGGCATACAGAAGTTCTAGTGCATCAGGTCCAGCTACATGACATACATGACAACAGTTACAAGACATTATAGAAGGCATAAAACATAGTTTGACTAGGCAGATCAAGCACCCAATCTGATACCACAAAAATGTTGGAATTGTCAGATGAGGATTTTATTTACTTATATACATAAGTAAGCATATATGTGTGTGTGTGTATACATACATTCTGAGTTAACCTTGTTTTATAAGAATATACATATTTTAGAAGTCCAGTTTCATACCACTCCAAAATGTTACTCCACACCATAAGCACTACCAAAGTACCAGTCTCTATATTATAACTCAGTCTTCCCAATTTTTTTAGTAATTTGTCCAACTCAAGTCTGACAGTTTATGTTTTTACCTTTTATTTACCTTATATGTGTGAGATCATTCAACACTTTCTTTGTGTATGTCTCTTTAGTATTTATTTATTTATTTATTTCCTCCCCTTTAGTATTTATTTTTAAAATTCATTCTTATTAGTGATTTAATTATGGTTTATAAGATAATGAGATTATAGGGGTATAGTTCTACACCCCACTTACCATCATAGTTTTGTGTAGTCCCCATCCCCATCCCCATCCCCATCCCCATCCCCATCCGAATCACAGGCTCTCCCTATTCACCCGAAGGATAACCATTGCAGTTCTCACAAAGTCTTTGCAACAGTTTGACTGCTTTTCTAATTACAAATTCTTGTGTTTCAATCCTTTATACTGCACATATAAACAAAATCATCCCAGGCATGCAAGTCATTTAGTAACATATAATGTGTACCACTCTCAAGATACTATGTATTATAACAAAAATAACAACGAATCCCTATATGAGAAGAAACTAGACACAAGTAGCTGCAAAGTGGTTGAAATACAATACACAATGTTGTAAAATAAAAATTTAACTCATGGAAGAAGAGGCTTGAGTTAATAAATAAAAATATGCATACTAAAGGAAGAGTTAGGCAGACATCTGGAGGTGTTAGTCAAAAGGAGGGAGTAAGTAAGATCTAGTACTGGTGGAACTTTGTAAAGGAATACAAAACAAGGAAAAATGAGTTCATGAATAAATGCCATGTTAAAGGAACTCAAGATATTACCATGACAAGAAAGATGAGAAAAAATGTAGGGTAGATTAGAAGGTACCATTTTTAAATGATAGCATTTAAAAAGACCTAGAGAAGGGGGTTTGGTCATGGTGCATCCAGATGACCGTACACATTACTATTCGCAGTGACTCAGGTATGAGCCCCTTCTACTCACCTGCAGAAGGGAAGCTTCACCAGCAGTGAAGCAGTACTGCAAGTGTCTCTCTTTCTCTTTTCTTTTCTATCTCCCACTCTCCCTCTCAATTTCTTTGTTTATCAAATAATATAAATATTTAAATAAGATATAGATGACTGTATGTAAATGTGTTTTTTACATATAAAGTATTATATATAATTTATGTGTAAATGTATTATATATAAACAGATGTAACTGTTCTTGATTCACCATTCTTTTCTTTTTTTGATTCACCATTCTTAATAGCACCTATCCATTTCTTCCTTTTTCTTTCATACTTTAAAGTTGTCTCATATTTATAGGCCTTGTGGTTTTTTTTTTAATTTTATTTTTATTTAAGAAAGGAGACATTAACAAAACCATAGGATAAGAGGGGTGCAGTTCCACACAATTCCCACCACCCAATCTCCATATCCCATCCCCTCCCCTGATAGCTTTCCCATTCTGTATCCCTCTGGGAGTATGGACCCAGTCGTGGGTTGCAGAAGGTGGAAGGTCTGGCTTCTGTAATTGCTTCCCCGCTGTGCATGGATGTTGACTGGTCGATCCATACTTCCAGTCTGCCTCTCTCTTTCCCTAGTAGGGTGGGTCTCTGGGGAAGTGGAGCTCCAGTACACATTGGTGGGATCGTCTGTCCAAGGAAGTCAGTTCGGCATCATGCTGGCATCCGGAACCTGGTGGTTGAAAAGAGAGTTAACATACAAAGCCAAACAAATTGTTGAACAACCATGGACCTTAAGACTGGAATAGTGCAGATGAAGTGTTGAGGGGTATTCCCTGCAGGCTCTTGTGTACTTCAGCTTTCAGGTATATGTTTTTCCCTAGTTTATGGGCATGTGTGAACATATGCTCTATCTCAGGAGACCTGGACTATATCTAGGTTTGGGGACTTTATTGGGGAGGCCTTGTGTTTTCAGATATGTTTTACTGTGTATCAACTTGCTGAGAATTAAATGTTCCTTGTTTCTTGGACCTCCTTTCAGTAATTCTTTCAAGGCATGTATGATAATGGCAAACTCCTTTAGTTTTTTTTTTATATATTTGGTACTGCTTTTATTTTCCTTCATATCTGAATGATAGTCTTGTAGAATAAAGTATGTGTGGCAATTTGATGGTGGTAGGTGGGGTGTACTGACATTTATTTTGGGGAGAATTGAAACTATACCCTATGTGACCAACTTCTTATAAAAGAACATTTCTTCACTAAGTTAAGTAAATGGAAAAAACTATTGTTATCACCTTTGCACAAAATTTAACTCAAATGGGCCAAAGAAGCCAAGGTTAAAGACAAAGCAGAAACAAGTAGATAGGATTGCATCAAATTGAAAAAAAAAAAACCTTTTGCATTTCAAGAAAACAATAACCAAAACCAAAAAGACATCCTACCAAGCAGGAGAAGATATTAAAACAACATGGATCTGATATAGGGGTAATGTGAAAGATATAAGAAGAACTTTTATATTCAACAACATAATAAATGATTCTATCAAAAAGTGGGGAAATATCTGGCGTAGTGTGAGCACTTACCCAAGTGTACCACCACCTGGCCCCTTTGGGGAAAATATCTGAATAGACACTTTAACAATGAGGACATGCAGATGGCCAATAGGCACAAGAAGCATGTTTATCATCACTTGGTGTCAGGGAAAAGCAAATATAGACAACACTGAGCTATTCCCTCACACCCCTGAGCAAGGAGTACATTAAAAAAAGACAGAAGAGGGAGTTGGGCAATAGCGCAGCAGGTTAAGTGCATGGAGTCTATATTCCACAACTTTATCCAGTCATCTGTTGATGGATATTTAGGCTGCATCTTCTCTTGGGCTATTGCTAATAATGCAGCTATGAATACAGGGGTGCATATGTCCCTTTGAATAAGAGTTTGTATGATCTCTAGATAAATGTTTAAGAATAGATTAGCTGGATTATAAGACAATTTTATTTTTATTGGCAACTTTCTATACAACGTATCAAAGAGGTAGTGCCAGTTTGCATTCCCACTAGCTGAGTAATAGAGCCTCTCTTCCTCCTCAACCTCGCCAGCACTTGTTACTTTCTGTTTTGTTAATGTAGGCCAGTCACACATGTGTGATAAAATCTCAGTGTAGTAGATTTGCATCTCTAATGATAAGTAAGGTGGAACATTTGTACATATGTCTATGGGCCATTGTATGATTTCTATAGAAAACTGCCTATTCGGTTCTTTGCCCCTGTTTTTACTGGGTTATTATTTTTGTTCTTTTGTTAAGCTGTTCTAGTTCTTTCTAGATGCTTGATATCAATAGATTATTGGATGTGTTATATATCTCCTTCCTATTACTGGGATGTGTGGTTATTCTTATATAGTTTGCTTTTGGTATGTGGAAACTTTCAGTCTGATGTAGTCCCATTTATTTCCTCTTTACCTATACATTATATATATATATATATATGTATGTATGTACATTAATTTTTATTTATAAAATGGAAACACTGACAAAACCATAGGATAAGAGGGGTACAATTCCCATTACCAGAACTCTGTATCCCATCCCTTCCCCTAATAGCTTTCCTATTATTTAACCCTCTGGGAGTATGGACCCAGGGTCATTATGGGGTGCAGAAGGTGGAAGGTCTGGATTCTGTAATTGCTTCCCGCTGAATGTGGGTGTTGACAGGTCAATCCATACTCCCAGCCTGTCTCTTGCTTTCCCTAGTGGAACAGAGCTCTGGTGAAGCAGGGATCCAGGATATATTGGTGGGGTCGTCTGTCTAGGGAAGTCTGATTGGCATCATGGCAGCATCTGGAACCTGGTGGCTGAAAAAATAGTTAACATATAAAGCCATACAAATTGTTGACTAATCATGAACCTAAAGGCTGGAATATTGCAGATGAAGATTTAGGGTCTCCGTTTTAGAAATAGCTAGTAGGTCTATTTTAAGTATATTCCAAGGGGCTCATGACTTTATTAGTTTTTGCCTGAGCCTGACATCTGATATGCAAGTGGACCCACGTTATTGTCTGGGGAGATGATGACATGGCCGGCTACTTATTGTATTTTGATGTCTTACAATTAGGAGTTTACAAATAATGCGTGGCTAGATATGTATAGGCTTTTATATGAACATAACTTTCATTCTGGAATTTAAACCCAGGAGTATGATTACTATGTGGCATGATGGATATATATTTAAAGTTTTTTCTCCAGAATGTGGAATTTAGATTCCATTAGAAGGGGTTGGGTGGTAGTGCAGCAGGTTAAGCGTACATGGTGCAAAGTGCAAGGACAAGCAAAAGGATCCTGGTTCAATCCCCTGGCTCCTCACTTGCAGGAGGTCGCTTCACAAGCAGTGAAGCACATCTGCAGGTGTCTAATCTTTCTTTCCCCTGCTTTGTCTCCCCTTCCTCTCTCAATTTATCTCTGTCCTATCCAATGACAGTGACAGCGGTAACAACAATAATGATAAGAACAGTGATAAACAAAAAGGGCAACAGAAGGAAAAATGGCCTCCAGGAGCAGTGGATTTGAGTGCAGGCACTGAGCCCCATCAATAACCCTGGAGGAAAAAAAATATTTTCAAAAAATTTATTAGTGACTTAATGTTAATTTACTAAATTGTATGATAACAGGGCTATAATTCCATACTATACCTACCACCAGAATTCTGTGTCCCCATTCTCTCCATTGGAAGCTACAGTAGTCCTCCTAATGTTGCACATCTGGATTGACTATTAATTTTATAACTATCTATATTTGCGTATATTTGCCCATTTTTTCCATGTTCCTGCCTCCTCTTCCTTTCAGAGTCATACCTGTACCCATTACTACTTCAGAATGTCCTTCCTTTTTCCTCTTCTCTCTCTGGATCCTGATGAAGTTGGAGTTCAGAGCCCTCTGCTCATCCTCTCCTATCATTTTTCCCACCCTGTGAGTATGGAACAAACTTCTTTGTGGGGTGCAGGTGGTAGGAGTTCTGGTTTTTGTAGTTGCTTCTTCACTGGACATGGGTGATGGCAGGCCTGTTTATATCTTTTCGTAGTGGGGTAGGTGTCTGTAGAGGTGAGGTTCCAGGACATATTAGTGAGGTTGTCGGCCTAGGGAAATCAGGATGTAATCATAGTACCATCTGTAACTTGGTGGCTGAAAGGCAGTAAGATATTAAGCAGGAAAAAATGAATGAACAGGAACCAAAAAATAGGCATAGAGCAGATGAGAATAGGGATTTTAGGGTGGGATGAAGCTACAAGTATATTTTAGGTATGCTCCTAGGGGAGTGTGACTAGTAATTTTTGCTGGAGCATGATAGCTAACACGGAGGTAGACAAAAATATTGTCTGGGAAAGTGGTGTCAGAATTGAGAACAAAACTAGGAAGCTGGATTAGGGCAGAGAGTAGCTCCTAAATTTGAAGACAATCTAAGAAAAAAATTAACTTTTTACCCCATCAACCTGACTCAGGTATCATATATATTCATATTTCACACAGGAGCCTGTATAACCTCAGAGTCCCCCTCAGTTGAGCTCACAGTCTATGGTCACAGCTGGGAACATTCTAGGATGCATTCATTTCAGGACCAGTCTTCATTGAGTGGCAGGGTAGGATGACCCAGCCTCCCTTCAGAGTGGGGCAGTCCCTACCATGCTACTTTATATATTTAAATGTGAAAGAAAATACCAAACTATTTTTAGAATTATTGACCCATTTTTATTTTAACCAGCTATGTTTCTTTTTCTTGCAAGCATATAGTATTGTAACTATATTTATTTTGACTAGTCTAACAAGTATGTAGTGATATCATGTGATCTTAATTTGTATTTCCCTAATAACAAGTGATTAGTTTGTATTTTGCTTTTTTCCCTGAAATCTATATTTGAGTATTTTGATATTTATCTAATTTATTATTTATTTTTATTTTTGTGTTCCTTTGGAAATGTAAATATGTCACTTCATCTGGCAGAGAGGAAACTTCAGTTGTAGAAGCACTTAAGGTTGATCTTAAGATTAAAATCTTTATTCTGATTTTCAAAGATATGTAAAAATGAGAAAGCCAGAAATATTAGATATGATGTGAGAAGAATAAGACTTGTCATCAATGACTTTGAAGGTGGGAGAAAATGGTCGTAAGTCAATATGATTGACCTCCAGAAACTGGAAAAGACCAGGAAATAGGTTCTCCAAAAGGAAATGCAGTATGCTAGCACCTTAACCTTAACTTTTTGAATATCAGTTCATGCTTATTACTTCTAGTAACATAAGATAATAAATTTGTATTGTTAAAAGCCACTTATTTTGTTGCAGTAGCAATGAACAACTAATACAAGTGTCAAGGTAATTTCTCTGTATCAGTAAGTATTTATCTGCTGTTAAGGCTTTTAAAATTTTTTAAAGAACAAAAGCATAATATAAATATTAAAACAGATCAGCATGCATTGACAAGGATAGGGCAAGGGAGTATTGGGAATATAGAGATATATCAGTGAAATCCTTAGGGTTCTATGGAATTCACTTTGGATATTATTGATGATTTTTAATGATTGAATAACTGTACTTTGTAATTAGACAGACCTACAGTTTTTCTTCAAGTATTCTTGTATTCTTTAGTTTTTTTGTATATATTTATTTATTGGATATAGACAGCCAGAAATTGAGAGGGAAGGGGGATGATAGAGAGGGAGAGAGACAGAGAGACAACTGCAACACTGCTTCACCACTTTCAAAACTTTCCCCTTGCAGGTGGGGATCCAGGGCTTGAACCTGGGTCTTTACGTATCATAACATGTGAGCTAAACTAGGTGTATTCCACCACCCAGCCGCCTAGTTCTTTCTCATTCTTTAAAAAATAATTTCTTCTTTTTATTTAATTTGGATAGAGACAGAAATAGAGAGGGAACGTGGGAGATAGAGGAGAGAAAGACAGATACCTACAGCACTGTTTCATTGCTCATGAAGTTTCCTCCCTGTAGTTGGGGGACAGAGGCTTGAACCCAGGTCCTTGTACACTTTATTGTATGTGTTCTGTCAGGTGCAGTGCTTCTTGGCCACCCAGACCTACAATTTCTTATGTAATGGTGATTATTTTCCTCCCCATCTCTTTCCTCAAGCAGTGGGTGAGCAGCTTTTGGTGATATGTGTCCCATTTAATTTGTATCAATTTATTTATAATCCTAAACCTTAAACTTTAGGAAACTAAAAAGGAAGCATCAAAGGAGTCAGATATGCACCTTATGTGGAAGACTAAAAGCAGCCAAACTGGAGCCAGGTGGCAGCACACCCGGTTGAGAGCCCACACTAGTTGTGCAAGGACCCAGGTTCAAGCCTCTGGTTCCCACTTACAGAGGGAAAGCTTCACAAGTGGTGAAACAGGGCTGCAGGTGTCCTTCTTTCTCTCTCTCTCTCTATCTCTCTCTCTCTGTCACCCTCTCCCCTCTCAATTTCTCTGTCTCTGTCCAATAATAACTAAATAAAAAGATTAAGAAAAATATCTTTAAAAAAAGAAGCCAGACTACTTAAAGCAACTAGAGTGTATTAGTCTCCTTTGAAATGTTACTTTCAAACAAAGAAGGGAAATTTTAGTTGTAGTGTTCTGAATTCATTTCAAAAATAAAGAACTCTACAACAGGGACTTCATGATCTTAAGAAGTAATGAAAAAAGTCAAAGACATTTTCTAAACATTGCCTGGTGTGCAAACATGTGTCTGTTGAATCTAGTTGCAACAGCTGTTTCTCACTTTCTTATGATGTGCTCCAAACATTCAGCAGTATCTATTAAGAACACCTTTAAAATGTCTTATTTATGATGTAGCAATTGAGATTAAGATTATTTTGCTTATACTTGAGCCAGATATATATAGTGTGGTTGATACAGACATTCAAACTAAGACTGAAGGCCTAGCCTGACTCCTACATATTTTGTGAGTGTTGTGGTTGCTTTCATGCTTAATAAGGTAGTAAAAATCTCAGAACAAAAAAAAAATACTGACTAATATCTTGCCATGTTTGAACTTCTGGAATTCTCTATGTGAGCCTAAATAGTGCTGAGCCTATTTCTTTACATCACCATTTTGCTACATTTACCTTAGAGACATGAACTACTTTCTTAATAAAAGAATGTTTATCATCTTATTTGAGGCCTTTTATAGTTTTCCCTGTGTTACCTTCTAACATTACCTTATAAATAATCAAATGTTATAAAATTTGGTTGTGTTCTGGTCCCCACAACTAGTTATGCTTTCCTTTTCTTGCCTCCTCTAATTAGAAATTTTCTTTATCCTTCCTCTACTTAGATTACAAGAAGTTTAAGAAAATTCTATAACTTTACAGAAGCCATTTTCATTTCCTCTATATATGAAGAAATAGAGGAAGAAGTTTGTTCAGCATGATATTATCATGAAAAGTTTGTTGGTATCTTCTAATTCTGCTTTTAAAAACCCCTTCTGTTTCATTTGGTTTAAATCCCCCCTGCTTAACACTGCATTCTATTTACATAACCACTGTATTCTATTTACATAACCACTGCCATCTATTTACGTAAATCACTTTTACATTTACATAAAGCACCACCTTCCCTCCAGGGCATTGGTGGTTTAGTGGTAGAATTCTCACCTGCTCCACCCCCTCTCCTTGTCACACCCTGATCCTCTCCTTGTCACACCCTGATTTACACTGGTCACTTTTCTCTCCACCCTCTCTGCGTCACATCCTGTTCACACCCTACTTGGGAAGTATATATAAAGACAACATTGTTCGTTTTAGTTAGTTGTTAGTTTAGTCTAGCTTGGTATAGATTGCACTGCATCCTGCATGAATAAAGAGATACTGCATACAGCTCAACCATGAGTCCCTGGTCATCTGTCTCCCATCAGTGAAGCTCAGCCTGACAAAAGTTGAGTACTTATGAACTCTTTAAGGTCTAGTGAATTTCTGATATTTTTTAAAATTTTCTAGGAAATAGTATAATTTTTAGCTTCATAGGAGATAATACATAGGACAATATAATGACTTGTAAAAGGGCTAAAGCTACTGATAACTATCTTGGGGAAATGTACTTTTGTGACTATAAAAATTCCATAAATTAACATTTCTTCAATAAAGTGATAGCTGGGCTGAGAAAAAAGGAAAATCAGGCATATTGCTATGGTCCTCACCCTTACAGAAAATCCTTCATATTTGAAAAACAGCATTTGGTGATATGTACCCCATTTAATTTGTATCAACTTATTTTTATTCCTAAACCTTAAACTTTAAAAAGGAAGCATCAAAGGAGTTAGATATTATGCATTTTATACATGGAAGATTAAAAGAAGCCAGGCTACTTAAAGCAATGATTGTGTATTAGTCTCCTTTGAAATGTTACTTTTAAACAAAGAAGGGGAATTTTGGGTTAGTGTTTTGAATTCATTTCAAAAGTAAAGAACACCACAACAGTATCATTTACTGTTAGAAATTTCGAAGGATAGGGGGCCGGGCGGGGTAGCGGGTTAAAGGCACATGGTGTGAAGCGCAGTGGATTAAGCGCACAGGGTATGAAGCGCAAGGGCGGGTGTAAGAATCCTGGTTCGAGCCCCTGGCTCCCCACCTGTTGTGTGTGTGGCGGGGGTCGCTTCACAGGCAGTAAAGCAGGTCTGCAGGTGTCTATCTTTCTCTCCTACTCTCTGTCTTCCCCTCCTCTCTCGATTTCTCTCTGTCCTATCAAACAACAATGACAACAATAATAACAACAATGATAAACACCAAGGGCAACAAAAGGGAAAAAATTGCCTCCAGGAGCAGTGGATTTGTAGTGCAGGCACTGAGCCCCAGCAATAACCCTGGAGGCAAAATAAAATAAAATAAAAAGAAATTTAGAAGGGTAAAGGGTGAAGATTCTTCCAAGAAATCTTTTGGGGGGACTTATTAAGATCAAAAAGGACCAACATGGACTATATTAACTTTCCCTTCTGAAACATTTATCATACCAGAAAAAATATATGCAATAATAGTTTTGAAGAGAGCATATCAGGTAAGACAGGACATTGATCTCTGAAGAATGGAAGCACATGAGTTAAGTTCAGCAGATTACTACCTGGAATTTCTAGACATCCGTGGGAGGAGTAGAAAACCAAAATGAAAACTAGTAGTTTTCCTAAAACGAAGAGATGGAATTGGAAGTCTAAAGAGGCTGAGTTGGTGAGCTAGAAACTACGTTTGTACACAGAGAAAATTTAAACATAAGGTTACCATTCAGTTTTGAGCTGAGTACTCACTTCCACATGTATGTGATGGAGCTGTTACAAATCAGGGTATGTCCACCCAAAAGAAACAGAGTGAACAATCTTCAGGATTTACACAGGTCTGGGAATAGTTCACTATGTCACTATGCAGATATTTTATAATTATGGGAAAGTGAATAAGTTACTTAGAAGGGTATTTTCACTTTGTTGGGGGTAAAATCAGCACTAGGTCAAAAGTCACTCTGGTTCTGTTTAAGAAAACTAAAAAGCAAACATCAAAGGAATCAGACTAACTAGTTTGTTAGAGAGTAGAGCTTAGGAAGTTACCGCCTTGCTGATATGCTCTGTGGCTCATTTCTGAGTTGGTTATGTATAAATTTGATCCTAAACACTGTGGTGAAAACTCTGAAATACAAGCTATGAGCTGATTCAATACTATACTAGCTACTGCAGGACACAAATACAGAACATACTAAAAGCACTGTAAAGGCTGGAAACACAATTTTCATTGAGACAATAGATATACACAGATCTCTTTGTATAGCTATTTTTGTCTCCTTTAGATAAACCCTCAGGTGAGAACTAGGTAGGTTATATGATATGTCCATTACTAGTGTTCTGATTGGACCAGGTTGCATTCCTACCAGCCATGTAGAAAGGTGGACAGTGGCTCCAGAGTTACTTGGCAAGATCCATGCATGGAAGGATATTAGGTCTAGAGTAGATATCAAAGGGGCCCTGATATGAATTGTATCCCTAGAGATACTCAGCAAGGTGACCAGAGGGACACTGCACCCAGGAATTCAGCGGGATATACAGAGGGATGTGATAGCAGACTCTGCGGGACTCTCGTGGGTTGCACAGAGAAGCCCCTTGTATGGAGCAGGCTGAAAAGGAGTGAACAGGTATCTGGGGTGAACAGGTGTGGAGAGAGGGATTTTGTGGGATGCACCAAGCAATACTGGCTTTTGGGTGAGCCTCAGTGAGGTAGCCAAGAGAGACAGTGTCAATAGCCAGCTAGGAATTGCATTAGGTCTGTTGATCAGGGTGCTCTGGTGTCAGGGAGTACTCTGGCTGGGACTTTGGTTGATTTAGCTTCACTGATAATCCAAAGGGTTGCATGTGTTTTCAGCAACCCTGTACCCTTAGTGTAAGGGTGTTAAACTCTAAGGAGGGTAAGGTCACAAGAAAACAGGTCATGATAGTCAGTGTGGTAGCAACCAGTTATTTATTTTAAGGTCTTGAATCCTGAAGTAACAAAAGTATCATTTATTTATAAACTGGTCTACTGGAAGGCACACAAAAAACACATGAGAAATCATTCAATATCATTTGTCATTAGGAAAATGCAAGTGAAAGCTCAAAGGAAATACTATATATTCACTAAGATGGTCATATTTATATCTTAAAGTAGAAAATATCAAGTGTTATGATCTGGAGAAGTTAGAATCTTGTGAAATGCTGATTAGTTGTATTCTTAGGGTCTGCATTTGCTATCTTTGGGATGTGACCTATGGTTTATTTGGGTTAATGTCATATGTACTTGTTTTTGAGTTCATGTGATGATTGTAGAAAGTATTTATAAATAAATTCTGCACTTAAGAAATTGTAAACTTGGGCATAATATAAAACAGAAGACCCAGAGAAGTATTAGGACCCTAAAAGAGTCCTAGAAAAAAAAAGATTTCACATCAGATTATAATTGACTAGAAGAGGAACTCTTGTAGTCATTGTTTATTAATAACTGCTATGTAAGTTAATGTCTTATATAACAATATTAATTTAGTTATGTTTAGTGTAATTCAATGTTCATGTTCTTCAATAAGAAAAAGAGTAAGACATGAACTGGAATTGGCATATTGCACCAAAGGCCTCAGCAATAACCCCAGAGGCAAAAAAAAAAAAAAAAAAAGAAAGAAAGAAAGAAAGAAAATGAGCAAGCAATGCAGGTGACCAGTGTTGAATGAGGGGTGCTAAGATAATGGCTAAGGAAAGAATATGTCCTTCTAGAGGCATATCTAAAGAACAATACCTTGAATTACTCTTGAGTGTTGCTGATAATAGAAAATGATTATGACAAAGAACTTGGGGAGCTTTTTTTTAGAGAGCTTCCCAATTTGCTTACTACACATTTCCCCTGGTGGATATGTGAATTGTACCCCTCTTATCCTATGGTATTGTTGATAATCACTAAATCAATCAATCAGTAAATAAACTTACACCTGAAGAAAATCTAAAACAGAAGCACTGAGGAACTATCTGGAGACCTTGATGAATCAGGTAGTCCTTTGTCTTTTTGTCAAGGACAGTGCTTTCTATAGTAATCCCCTCTTCTCCACAAGGAATACATTCCAAGAATCCCCTTAGATGTCTGAAGCTGTAGTACTGAATCCTATATGTACCGTGTTTTCCCTCAGCATACACACCTATGATAAAATTTTAATTTACAAATTAGTCACAGTAAGAGACTAATACTAAAATAAATTTAATAATGTACTATAATAAAAGTTATGTGAACACATTCTATTTCTAAATGTTTTATTGTATATAATATTTCCAGACCTGTTACTGTGGGTAATTGAAATCTGGGAATATAAAGTCATGAATAAACTTACATGTTTTCTTCTCTTGTCTAGAGTCTGGAAACTGTCGAGACTAGAGTTTTCTTCACTTCTTTCTTTCACATCAGATAGGTTGAAAACTGATGTTGGTTGATTCTACAATTTCCTTTTATTTCAGAACTCTAGAAAATTGGACTTGATTACTGCTTAGTCTCTGAACATAACTAGATTTGAAAGCATTTGTCAACAAGTATTTGGTAGTGGTTAGAAAATGCCCCAGTTGATATAGCTTCCAGTTTCACTTATGATTTGGTTTGGGTATGTGGCAGTTACTATTAGTCTCCTATCCAGCTTCAGTTCCTGTCCTCGTTTCTTTCTAAAGGGCCTGAATTTTAGTTAGGAAAAGTTACCTATATGCTTCAGGGAAATCTTATCTTCCCCTGCCTTAGGTATTCAGATACATTTGAATTATTTTTAGTCAATAGTAGTAATTCTGATCGCTTTCTAGACATTAGTTTGAATGACCAATGTAGTAAAAGTAGACGTCTGTTGTTGGCAACTTGGAAAGATTACTTTAAGAAAAATGCTCTGGGAAATACTACCCCCTTCCTTCCTATGGACACAGCTATGTGGAGAGGTCCTGCCTGCAGTATATAAAACCATGTAACTGCAAGAGACATATCTGAAGACAAAAGTCATACTAGAAAGGGCAGGAGAACAGAAATTGGTAATGATTTCCATCATAAAGCTATCACCCAGTTAGTGAATTAACCGTAAAAAGGTTTTATTTCAAGATTTCTCTTTTTTATGTAAGACAGTACATTTATGTAGGACAATACATTTACTTTTTCTTGTTTGATACTTAAACTACTTAATTCAAAGTAGGATCCTGTTGTGAGATACTCTATATTTTGCTCTACTTTGACCCTCAAGGAAATGAGAGTGATCTTTGAAGTGTACATTAAAGATCTACATTAAAATAATTATTCTTGTCTTATATTCACTGAATATAGTGGCTTATATAAGCTCATAATAGCTTACATAAGGTTATATAAGCTATTTAGCCTCTTTAAACTTTCTTTGGTTTCTTACCTATAAAATGGAAATAGTAATATTAGTTATTTTATAGTGTTATTAAGATAAGATGGGACCAGTCAGTAGCAGACCTAGATAAGCACACACATTACCATGTGCAATGATCTGTGCTCAGCTCCAGGACCCCATCTACAGGGGCAAACTTCACAAGAAGTGAAACAATGCTGCAGGTCTATTTCCCCCTCGCTATCTACCCCTCCACTCTCAATTCCTCTCCACCCAATAAAAAAATAAAAGAATAAACAAGCCACAGGAGCAGTGGGTTTGTCATGCAGGCACTGAGCATCAGCAATAACCCTGGTGGCAATGTTTTTATCTAAATGTTTCTTTTTTAAATTGATTTAATTATGATCAACAAGTCCATTGGCTAAGAGGGGTACAATTCCCACCACCAGATTTCCGCACCCCATCCCCATCATTGGAGGCTTTTCAATTCTTAATCCCTCTGGGAATATGGACCCAGGATCATACGGGCTTCAGAAAGTGGAAGGTCTGGCTTCTATAATTGCTTCTCTGCTGGACATGGGCATTGGCAGGTCGATCCATATCCTCAGCCTGTTTCTGTCTTTCCCCAGTGGGGCAGGGCTTTGGAGAGGTTGAGTTCCAGGACACACTGGTGATGTTGTCTGCCCAGGGAGTTTGCATTGAGGTCATGGTCGCATCTGCAGCTTGGTGGCTGAAAAGCATTAAGATATAAAGCAGAACAAATTGTTTAATAATCAGGAACCTAAAGGCAAGAATATAGTTGATGATATTTGGGGTCTCCATTTTGGAAAAAAAAAACTAGTATGTCTATTTTAAGTATATTCAAAGGGGCCCATGACTTTTCTTTTTTTAATATTTATTCCCCTTGATTGCCCTTGTTTTTATTGTTGTAGTTATTGATGTCTTCGCTGTTGGATAGGACAGAGAGAAATAGAGAGAGGAGGGGAAGACAGAGAGGGGGAGAGAAAGATAGACACCTGCAGACCTGCTTCACCACCTGTGAAGCGACTCACCTGCAGGTAGGGAGCTGGGGGGCTCCAACTGGGATCCTTAAGCCGGTCCTTGTGCTTTGTGCCACCTGCATTTAACCTGCTGTGCTACCGCCTGACTCCCTGACTTTTCTAATTTTTGCCTGAGCCCAACAGCCAACATGCGGATGGGCTAAAGGTATTGTCTGGGAAAATGGTGTCATAGTTGGAAAAAGGACTAGAAAGCTGGATCAGGGCAGAGAGTAGCTCCCAAATATGGGAAAAGTATATAAATATTGTTAACTCTAAACCCCATTGATCTGATCTGGGGTTCATACTCAGCATAGGAGCTTGTGCAACCTTTGTATCCTTGTAGGTCTGAGCTCACATTATGTGGTGATAGCTAGGAAAATTATAGGCTGCACTCATTTCAGGACCATTTTTCTTCCAGTGGCAGATTATGTTGACCCAGCCTTCCTCTGGGACAATTTCTTTTTATTTTATTTTATTTTATTTTTTTTATTTTTATTTTTTTCTCCCCACCCACCCACCCACCCCAGAGTCTTTTACTTTGGTGTAATACTCCAATTCCATTTCAGGTTCGACTTGTGTTTTCTTTTCTAATCTTGTTTTTCAACTTCGGCCTGAGAGTGAGATCATCCCATATTCATCCTTCTGTTTCTGACTTATTTCACTCAACATGATTTTTTCAAGGTCCATCCAAGATCGGCTGAAAACGGTGAAGTCACCATTTTTTACAGCTGAGTAGTATTCCATTGTGTATATATACCACAACTTGCTCAGCCACTCATCTGTTGTTGGACACCTGGGTTGCTTCCAGGTTTTGGCTATTACAAATTGTGCTGCCAAGAACATAGGTGTACACAGATCTTTTTGGATGGATGTGTTGGGTTCCTTAGGATATATCCCCAGGAGGGGAATTGCAGGGTCATAGGGTAGGTCCATTTCTAGCCTTCTGAGAGTTCTCCAGACTGTTCTCCACAGAGGTTGGACCAATTGACATTCCCACCAGCAGTGCAGGAGGGTTCCTTTGACCCCACACCCTCTCCAGCATTTGCTGCTGTTACCTTTTCTGATCTGGGACAATTTCTACTACTGTTCTTCTACATTGAGGGCCAGGTCCTGTAGAGGCCCACAAGAGGGTTTATGATGTTGTTCCTGATAGTCGTGACCAGTGATGGTAGAGAGGGATCTGTTAGAGGTCTAGGCCCATCATATCTATATGGGAATCCAAGGTTTCCCTGACTAGGGTACTGGATTATGGGGTGGCCTGGTAGTGACCAAAAGAACCATCATTAAAGTGTGCTGGTCTCTTGCCCTTATTCAGCCTTTGTAGTCCTTACTTTATCTGATACGGTTGGATTTAGAGTGATTGAGGGCAGTGAAATAGGTAGTAGGTGAGGAGGGTATCTAGGTCTAAGTAGAAAATATTTGATTAATTGCTTTGTGGTGTCCTGTTTAGGTCTTTCTACTTGCTTGCTGTACTTATTGAGCCACTACAAACTATTGTGCACTTTTACTTTGGGGTATATATTTCCTTCCTAACTTATGGATACATGTATACATGTGCTCTATCTCACAGACCCTGGTCTATATCTAGGTTCTGTGGCTTTGTTAGGAAGTGTGCCACCAATAGTGGAATTAAGGAGTCCTGTGAGCTAGGAAAGGTCTCAGGAGCTGAAAGGTTGACATTCTACTCCTGGTATCTGTGGACAGAATCCAAAGTGAAACATGTCAAAGTGATACTGGTTGCATTCATTTGGCTGAGCCCAGCAGATGCAGTATCAAATGATATAGATCAAGAGAAGCATGAAGAAAAACGAGTCATGCCTCAGAGGTTCCAGGACTAGGAGAAATATAGGTTTTAAAGAGAATGGGGAAGGTTCCTGCTGTCATAGAGTTTAACAAGATAGTTATTGTTATAACCAAGTTATTTGGGAATTTGGTTTACTTTGAAAAATCCCATGGCTAGGATTTACTGTATCATATAAGACTTGGCCATGATTTATGCCATTTAGTGCTATTTACAAATAACTGTACCTTATATAGTGACATGGCTAGTTGCGTCTGGTCTCCCGGTCTAAGACTATAGGTGATTTAATATCCCAAAGGAAAAAAAATCATTATTAGAAATGTATTAACAATTTGAGCTCATTATTAATATTTATTTAGGTTACCAATTTGAAACCTTAAGTGCTTAGATTAAAGGAATATATACACAAAACTGGGGTCTATGTATCAGCAAGTTTGAGACATTCAATCATTTTCCCCTCTTACATTGATTAGTAATTTATAATTTAATAGGAGTATGCATTAGCACCATTGCTGCCACCAAAGGTCTGTGTCCCTACCTCCAACCCTCTATTGTGGAGCTGAAAATCTACCCCTGCCCCCGGAGTTTACTTTGGTGCCATACTCCAGACTCAGTCAATTTCAGCTTTGCGTTTCCCTTTCTGTTCTTCTTTCTCAACTTCTGTTAATGAATAGGCTCATTCCATACTTATCTTTCTCTTTATCTTTTCTCTTAACATAATTCCTTCTAGCTCCATACAGGATGGGTAGGAGAAGGTGGGTTCATTATTCTTAATGCTGAGTAGTATTCCATTGTGTATATATACCACAACTTTCTCAGCCACTCATCTGTTGTTGGGCACGTGGGCTGCTTCCAGGTTTCTGGCTATTACAAATTGTGCTGTTATTAACATTGGTACACATATATCTTTTTGGATGGGTGTATTTGACTCCTTAGGATATATCCCTAGGAGAAGAATTAATGGATCATAAGGAAGGTCCATTTCTAGCCTTGTAGAAGTTCTCCAGACTGCTGTCCACAGGGATTGCACCAGTTTACATTCCCAGCAGTGCAGGAGGGATCCTTTGTCCCCACAACGTCTCCAGCAGTGGTTTGTTGGTGTCATTTCTGATGTATGACATTTTCAGAGGGGTGAGGTGGTATCTCGTTGTTTTTATCTGCATTAATCAGTGACTTGGAGCAATTTTTCATAAGTCTCTTGACCTTCTGTATCTCTTCTGTAGTGAATATTCTGTTTATATCCTCTCCCCACTTTTGAATTGGGTCATTTGCTTTTTGTTGCTAAGTTTGGAGAGCTCTTTATATATTTTGGTTATTAGCCTCTTGTCTGATGTGAAGATCTCCCATTTTTTGAGGAATCTTTTTGTTTGGGTAATATTTTATTTGTCCTTCTTCTTCTCCTTCTCCTTCTCCTCCTCCTCCTCCTTCTCCTCCTCCTTTTCCTTCTCCTCCTTCTGCTCCTCCTCCCCTCCTGGGGGCTTAAACCTGGGTCCCTGTGCACTGCAACATACTTGTGTGCTCAATTAAGCATGCCCCCCGGTGGAAATATTAAGTAAAAGGATTAAGATAATGAATTCACAGCCTTAACACAGTATCTTAAATACTAAGTTTTCAATAAATTATGTTCATAACTATAGACTATACCACAGTCCACATGATTTGTGCATTCAACAGATATTGATTAGGCACATAGTTTGTTGGTTTAACATCAAGGATAACTTCTTTCTTTCCTCTGTAGTCAGAAATTTAAGCTGTAAGAAAAGTTATGTTTAAAGGAGATATTTATGGTTTACAGGAAAAATGTAAAGCTCTTAATGAAAGTTTTGGGTAGCTCAGAGTTCTTCCATGTTCTTTCCTGTTCCTCTTATGAGAAGGAAACAGACTATTCAATTCTGCTACTTTACTTATTTTCTTAATTAAATCAATTTATTCAGGATAATGATAATTTATAAGGCTGTTGTTATTATATGTATACAGTTTATTATCTCTCCATGATAGGTGTCAGCACATCATCCCCTCTAACAACTTGTCATCTTCCTTCACCATAGGACACTGAGTCTTCTATCCTCTTTCCACCATTACCTTGACTTTTTAAAATTTTTTATTTATAAAAAAGAAACATTGACAAAACCATAGGATAAGAGGGATACAGCTTCACACAATTTCCACCACCAGACCTCCATATACCATCCCCTCCACTGACAACTTTCCTATTCTTTAACCCTCTGGGAGTATGGACCCAAGGTCATTGTGGGATGCAGAAGGTGGAAGGTCTGGCTTCTGTAATTGCTTCTCCGATGAACATGGGCGTTGACTGGTCGGTCCATACTCCCAGTCTGCCTCTCTCTTTCCCTAGTAGGGTGTGTCTCTGGGGAAGCTGAGCTCCAGGACACATTGGTGAGGTCATCTGTCCAGGGAACTAATAACATAATATATAAAATGGTTAAAACAACAAGAAAAAATAATGGAGACTCTAACCAGGACAAGAGTCCAGCTAAAAGTCCTCCAGAGGGTAAAGCACAAAACAACGAGTTCAACATCCAAACATTAGCTAAGGAAATAATAATAGGAGTGAGTAAAGAATTTGAAAAAATTGTAGTCAGAAATGCAGGAACAACAAATGAGAAAATGGAAGAAAATTCTAATTATCTCATGGTTATTAGAGAGCTGAAAGCTGAAATTGCTGAGCTAAGAAGGCAACTAGCTGAACAAGCTAAAACAGTATCAGAGCAGGGCAACAAAATAGATGAACTCCAGAAAGCAGTAGAGGGCAGAGAGAATAGAATCTATGAGTCTGAAAACAGAATTAGCAAGATTGAGGATGAATTAGAGACAACTAAAAAAGAAGTAAGAGATCTCAAAAAGAGATTAAGAGATGCTGAAAACAACAACAGAGTCCTATGGGATGACTTCAAAAGAAACAATATACGCATTATTGGCTTACCAGAGGAAGAAAGAGAAGGGGAGGAAGAAAGCATTCTCCAGGCCATAATAGCTGAAAATTTCTCTAGTCTAGACAACACCAAAGACATAAAGATTCAAGAAGCCCAGAGGGTCCCAAACAGAATTAACCCAGACCTAAAGATACCAAGACATGTCATACTTAGATTGGAAAGGATTAAGGATAAAGAAAGGATCCTCAAGGCTGCAAGAGAAAAACAAAGAGTCACCTACAAAGGAAAACCCATAAGATTAGCAGCAGACTTCTCCATACAAACAGTACAGGCCAGAAGAGAATGGCAAGATATCTATCGAGTGCTCAATGAGAAAGGCTTTCAGCCAAGAATACTATATCCTGCTAGACTGTCATTCAGACTAGATGGAAGCATCAAAACCTTCTCAGACAAGCAACAGTTGAAGGAAGCAACCATCACCAAGCCTGCCCTGAAAGAAGTTCTCCTGTCTCCTATAAACAACCAGACGACCACAAATAGGACATATATCAAAACACTCTAAAACTCTACAAGAATGGCATTAAAATATCTTCAATCTTTGATATCAATAAATGTGAATGGCCTGAAATCACCTATTAAAAGACACAGAGTAGGAAAATGGATCAGAAAACACAACCCAACAATATGTTGTCTACAGGAAACTCACCTAACTCAACAAGACAAACACAGACTTAAAGTGAAAGGATGGAAGACTATCATACAAGCCAATGGCCCACAAAAAAGGGCAGAAACAGCTATTCTCATATCTGACATGATAGACTTTAAAATAGATAAGATTTAAAAAGATAGGAATGGACACTACTTAATGCTCAGAGGATCAATCAAGAGGACTTAACAATTATTAATATCTATGCACCCAATGAGAAGCCATCTAAATACATCAAACTTCTACTTAAAGAGCTACAGCAATATATTAACAGTAACACAATCATAGTAGGGGACTTCAACACCCCAGTATCTCAATTTGACAGATCATCCAGGAAGAAAATCAGTAAAGACAAAAGGGAGCTAAATGAAGAGATAGATAAACTAGAACTATTGGACATTTTCAGAGTCATTCATCCCAAGAAACTGGAATACACATTTTACTCAAATCCACATGGATCATTCTCAAGGATAGACCATATGTTAGGCCACAAAGACAGCATTAGCCAATTCAAGAGCACTGAAATCATCCCAAGCATCTTCTCAGACCACAGTGGAATTAAAGTAACACTTAACAATCAACAAAAGATTAGTAACAGTCCCAAAATGTGGAAGCTCAACAGTACACTTCTTAACAACTTCTGGGTCAAAGAGGAAATCAAGGAAGAAATCAAAATGTTTCGAGAGTTCAATGAAAATGAAGACACAAGCTATCAAAATATTTGGGACACAGCTCAAGCAGTCCTAAGAGGGAAGTTCATAGCTATACAAGCACACATTAGGAAACAAGAAAAGGCACAAAATAAACAGCCTGATTGCACATCTTAAAGACCTAGAAGAAGAACAACAAAGGAATTTTAAAGCAACCAGAAGGACAGAAATCACTAAAGTTAGGGCAGAAATAAATAACATTGAGAATAGGAAAACCATACAAAAGATCAATGAAAGTAAATGTTGGTTCTTCGAAAGAGTAAACAAAATCGACAAGCCTTTAGCCGACTCACAAAACAAAAAAGGGAGAAGACCCAAATAAATCGGATAGTAAATGAAAGAGGAGATATCACAACAGACACTGCAGAAATTCAATATATCATGCGAGGCTTCTATGAACAACTATATGCCACCAACCTAGAGAACCTGGAAGAAATGAATGATTTCCTAGATACCTACCAACTTCCAAAACTAAGTAAAGAGGAAGTGGATAACATGAACAGGCCCATCACAGCTAATGAAATTGAAACAGTTATCAAAAATCTTCCCAAAAATAAAAGTCCTGGTTTTACAAATGAATTCTACAAAACTTTCAAAGAAGAACTAATACCTCTACTTTTAAAAGTCTTCCAGAAGATTGAAGACACTGGAATACTCCCTGCCAGCTTCTAGGAAGCCAACATCACCCTGATACCAAAAGCAGACAGGGACACAACCAAAAAAGAAAACTACAGACCAATATCTCTGATGAACATAGATGCGAAAATATTGAACAAAATTCTAGCCAACCGGATACAGCAATATATCAAAAAGATTGTTCATCATGACCAAGTGGGGTTTATCCCAGGCATGCAAGGTTGGTTTAATATACGTAAATCAATCAATGTGATCCACCACATCAACAAAAGCAAGACCAAAAACCACATGGTCATATCAATAGATGCAGAGAAAGCCTTTGACAAAATACAACATCCCTTTATGATCAAAACACTACAAAAAATGGGAATAGATGGAAAATTCCTGGAGATAGTGGAGTCTATATATAGCAAACCTACAGCCAACATCATATTCAATGGTGCAAAACTGGAAGCATTTCCCCTCAGATCAGGTACTAGACAGGGCTGCCCACTATCTCCATTACTATTCAACATAGTGTTGGAAGTTCTTGCCATAGCAATCAGGCAGGAGCAAGGAATTAAAGGCATACAGATTGGAAGAGAAGTCAAACTCTCCTTATTTGCAGATGACATGGTAGTATACATGGAAAAACCTAAGGAATCCAGCAAGAAGCTTTTGGAAATTATCAGGCAATACAGTAATGTGTCAGGCTATAAAATTAACATTCAAAAGTCAGTGGCATTCCTCTATGCAAACACTAAGTTAGAAGAAATTGAAATCCAGAAATCAGTTCCTTTTTCTATAGCAACAAAAACAATAAAATATCTAGGAGTAAACCTAACCAAAGAAGTGAAAGACTTGTATACTGAAAATTATGAGTCACTACTCAAAGAAATTGAAAAAGACACAAAGAAGTGGAAAGATATTCCATGTTCATGGGTTGGAAGAATTAACATCATCAAAATGAATATACTACCCAGAGCCATCTACAAATTTAATGCTATCCCCATCAAGATCCCAAGCATATTTTTTAGGAGAATAGAACAAATGCTACAAATGTTTATCTGGAACCAGAAAAGACCTAGAATTGCCAAAACAATCTTGAGAAAAAAGAACAGAACTGGAGGCATCACACTCCCAGATCTCAAACTGTGTTATAGGCCATTGTCATCAAAACTGCTTGGTACTGGAACATGAACAGACATACTGACCAGTGGAATAGAATTGAGAGCCCAGAAATGAGGCCCCACACCTATGGACATCTAATCTTTGACAAAGGGGCCCAGACTATTACATGGGGAAAGCAGAGTCTCTTCAACAAATGGTGTTGGAAACAATGGGTTGAAACATGCAGAAGAATGAAACTGAATCACTGTATTTCACCAAATACAAAAGTAAATTCCAAGTGGATCAAGAACTTGGATGTTAGACCACAAACTATCAAATACTTAGAGGAAAATATTGGCAGAACTTTTTTCCGCATAAATTTTAAAGACATTTTCAATGAAACGAATCCAATTATAAAGAAGACTAAAGCAAGTATAAACCTATGGGACTACATCAAATTAAAAAGCTTCTTCACAGCAAAAGAAACCACTACCCAAATCAAGAGACCCCTCACAGAATGGGAGAAGATCTTTACATGCCATACATCAGGTAAGAGTTTAATAACCAATATATATAAAGAGCTTGCCAGACTCAACAACAAGACAACAAATAACCCCATCCAAAAATGGGGGGAGGACTTGGACAGAATATTCACCACAGAAGAGATCCAAAAGGCCGAGAAACACATGAAAAAATGCTCCAAGTCTCTGATTGTCAGAGAAATGCAAATCAAGACAACAATGAGATACCACTTCACTCCTGTGAGAATGTCATACATCAGAAAAGGTAACAGCAGCAAATGCTGGAGAGGGTGTGGGGTCAAAGGAACCCTCCTGCACTGCTGGTGAGAATGTCAATTCGTCCAACCTCTGTGGAGAACAGTCTGGAGAACTCTCAGAAGGCTAAAAATGGACCTACCCTATGACCCTGCAATTCCACTCCTGGGGATATATCCTAAGGAACCCAACACATCCATCCAAAAAGATCTGTGTACACATATGTTCTTGGCAGCACAATTTGTAATAGCCAAAACCTGGAAGCAACCCAGGTGTCCAACAACAGATGTGTGGCTGAGCAAGTTGTGGTATATATACACAATGGAATACTACTCAGCTGTAAAAAATGGTGACTTCACCGTTTTCAGCCGATCTTGGATGGACCTTGAAAAAATCATGTTGAGTGAAATAAGTCAGAAACAGAAGGATGAATATGGGATGATCTCACTCTCAGGCCAAAGTTGAAAAACAAGACCAGAAAAGAAAACACAGGTCGGACCTGAAATGGAATTGGAGTATTACACCAAAATAAAAGACTCTGGGGTGGGTGGGTGGGGAGAATACAGGTCCATGAAAAATGATGAATGAAATAGTGGGGGTTGTATTGTTAAATGGGAATCTGGGGAATGTTATGCATGTACAAACTATTGTATTTACTGTTGAATGTAAAGCATTAATTCCCCAATAAAGAAATAAATTATTTTTTTAAAAAAAGAAAATATTTCATAGGGATCTGGCTTCACTCTCATTACCAAGATATTTCTGCTAGTTTGTTAAGTCATACCCACACCTTCTGTTATCCCTACCTTTTAAAGAACTGACTTATGATTTCTAGGCACTATTCAAGACGAAAGCTGATAGTTATCCTTAAAAATGTCTTAGTATTCTTCCACCCACTTTTATTTATTTATTTTTTATTTTTATTTTTTTATTTAAGAAAGGAGACATTAACAAAACCATAGAATAAGAGGGGTACAATTCCGCACAATTCCCATAACCCGATCTCCATATCCCATCCCCTCCCCTGATAGCCTTCCCATTTTCTATCTCTCTGGGAGTATGGATCCAGGGTCGTTGCACCCACTTATTTTTTTAAATTTATATATTTATTTTAAAAAGGAGACATTAAGAAAACCGTAGAATAGAAGGGGTACAACTCCACACAGTTCCCACCACCAGATCTCCGTATCCCATCCCCTCCCCTGATAGCTTTCCCATTCCCTATCCCTCTGGGTGTATGGACCTAAGGTCATTGTGGGATGCAGAAGGTGGAAAGTCTGTCTTCTTTAACTGCTTCCCCGCTGAACATGGGCATTGAATAGTCGATCCATACTCCCAGTCTGTCTCTCTCTTTCCCTAGTAGGGTGCTACCCACTTATTTTCACACACACTATTTTATTTGCAGGTTAGCCTTTCCTAAAGGAAATAGGTTAGGTTAGCCTTTCCTAAAACAAACATTGGGCTCCCCTGCCTCATATTTTCATTTGCAAAGTCTTATGTGTTCTTCACATAAGCTTAGGAGGCCCTTAGTATGATATCTCTTGACAACTTGCCTTCCTTCAAACATAAACAACTCTACAGTACACTTTTCCCAAGTTTTATTATAACATAAGCAAAGAGAAAATATTTTATAGCTGTAAGAGAAAAAATTTGGAAAGCCTTGCTCTAGAGAAGATGTTGTGTGTGTGCTTTGGAAATAGAATGTCAAATCATCTCTCAGTCCAATAGAAATGCAGTAAAGTTCACTGGGTACAAAGTAAAAGAGAGCTAGTTGGGAGTCAAGAGATTGGTATTCTGTAACATATTTATGTGGGATCTTAGGTGGTCATTTTGCCTTTCATGTCAATTTGCTCGTCCTCAGTTAATAACTATAATCCAGTGTGTAATTCATTTAATAATGGTGAATTATATTAATTTCAATAATTATTTCATGTTGTTGTTTAATTAAATTTCTGTAAGAGATTAGCTACTATATCTGGTTCTACTTATTATAACTGCTAGCACAATTTCAGACATAGACAAAAGTATTAAAAAATAATCAGGATGAAAAAATGAATGGACCCTGGAAAAGGACACTTAAGGACCCTTCCTATTTTAGTAGATGTGCTGCCAGAGTGAGCACAGGGCCCTTCTTATTCTAATATAAATATTTCTTCATATCCTATTTAATGTAAAGTTCAGTAGTGCTTCTTTGAAAATTAGTATGTGTCATTGTGTTTTGAGGAGGGAAAACCATCTAAATCCCTGAAGCAAAAGGAGATTGGGATACTAGAGCTTTCAAGGAAAATATGGCTATTTCAAGTACACAAGAGTGGATTTGACAAAGTTAAAAAATAGTATAGATGCATGCATTTATCTTGGAGACAAAGGAAAAACTATATTAAGGTAAAAGCTTTACCTTGGACTATTTGATCTCAGTCAGGAATAAGAAAATGTCCAATTCTTCATAGATTGAAATAAATTTGGGAACCTCCATAAAAGTAGTTGGGAAACCAAAGAATTTTGTACAAGAAATCAACTGTTATATGCAAGATGTCTCTGAGACAGAGGACATCTTGAAGTAATATGCAGTTCTTGATGACACCTCTTCAACACTTAGTAAATCTGACCTTTCCTTTCATCTGTCATTATGTTGAATCACATGGGCCAGCAACCAGCTAACACATTGCAACCAAACTTCACAATTGCAGACTGGGAACATGTGCTCCCTCAAATTGATTAGTGATATTACCAGTGTTTAAACCCATTTCCTGTCACCTTGGAGGATAGAGGTTACTTTACAGGAAGTCATTCTGCTGTCATCCAGCAGGGCTGCCAATAGACTTCTTTAAACTTGTCCATGAGTAGATGGCGGCCGACTTTACTCTGGCTAAAGCTTTTGCACATGTTGAGTAATGCAAGCACTTAGCATATCATGAAAACACCTAGTTTTGATACTAATGGAATGTGCATTTCCTTGAGATTTCTGAGTTCTCAAAGGTTTTGGCAAATGCTGACATAGAAACTGTTTTAGTTGAAAATGAGCTTATTTTGTGCTTAAAGGGTAATTTTGCATTAGCTATGTCTTCAAGTCAGTTTTGAAAAATTACCTCTTTGGGGAGTGGGCAAAAAAGAAGTCCCAGGAGAGAGCACATTTCCTCTAATAAATTCAAGCAACTTTTTTTTTTGTATTGAAGATATTGTTTGTCATACATTTTACTTGTCATACTGAGCATTCTTAGACCATCATTTAAAACAGATTGGTAATTTGGCCCTTAATTTTGGCACCTGTTTGTCTTTTAAAGATCTGGCTTGTGTTTAGAGATTTAACTACAATGTAAGTTAATACCCTTTTAGGGCCTAAACACCACCATTAACAGCACATAGGTCTCTCAGGATGCTAGATAGAACCATTTTTTATATTTATTTGTTTAATCATTATTAGCTAAACGTTGTCCAACAGCTCTTAGGGAGTAAATGTCCCATGAGGCTTGGAAACATGCTTAAAATTTTCAGGGTCAGGAGGGAGTTTGATCATTGTATGTTCTCTGAGTTGCTTATGATTTCCAACCTCTGTTTTTAGGCAGGCAGCCTTATAAAGGAAGAAAATGGAAGCATGAGGTTAAGCTTAGACTAGGTGGGATATATTGCAGCAAAACAAAGGATGCTGCACTAGGAAGACATAGGGGGAGGTCCTCAAGTATTCAGTGCATAATAGTGAAGAGGGACGTGGGCTATTGTGAAAGTGGTGTAAAGATACCTATCATAGAGAGGCAAGAGACTGTACCAGCATGCCAATGACTATCCTCTGAGTCACTATTTCTCAAGAAAAAAGAAAGAGAGAGAAAGAAAAAACCAGAAAAGCTGTTGCCATTCTCTGGCCTGTAAGCTGAATAAGTCTTAGATTTTAGTAACTAGAGTTAACCACAGAGATCAACTTATCAAAACTACTTATTTTATTTTATCTTTCTTTTTTTGAGTAACTCTCCATTTTTATTTTAATTTTTATATATAAAAAGGAAACAGTGACAAAAACCATAGGATAAAAGGGGTGTAACTCCACACAATTCCCACCACCAGAACTCCGTATCCCATCCCCTTCCCTGATAGCTTTCTTATTCTTTATATCTCTGGGAGTACGGACCCAGGGTCATTATGGGGTGCAGAAGGTGGAAAGTCTGGCTTCTGTAATTGCTTCCCCACTGAAGATGGGTGTTAGAAAGTCAATCCATACTCCTAGCTTGTCTCTCTCTTTCCCTGGTGGGGTGGGGTTCCTGGGAAGCGGGGCTCCAGGACACATTGATGAGATCCTCTGTTCAGAACTACTTATTTTAGAAGTAGGAAAACTGAAGTCTAAGAAGGGGAAGTAATTAAACTGCTAGAGTCTTAAATTATTAATCTTCCTAGCAAATGATTATTTTATAGTAGAAGCTTCCTTTTTAGTATTTTACTTTATTTTAATTAATTAATTGATTAATGTTTATTAGTGACCCAATAATGATCAATAAGATTGCAGGATAAGAGGGATACAACTCTACACAAGTTCCACCATGAAAGTTTCATGTCTCCATTCCTCCCATTGAAAGTTTCCCTATTCTTTATCCCTCTTGGGAGTAAAGACCGGACCAAAATTCTTTATGGGGTGCAGAAAGTGGAAGGTCTGGCTTCTGCAATTGCTTCTCCATGGACATTAGCAGGTAAATCTGTACTCCCAACCTATTTCTGTCTTTTCCTAGTGGGGTAGGGCTCTGGAGTGGTGGGGTTCTGGGACACATTGGTGAGGTCCTCTGCTCAGGGAAATCAGGATGGTGTCCTGGTAGCTCTGCAACTTGGTGGCTAAAAAGTGGTAAGATATAAGCCAGGACAAATTGTTTATTAAACAGGAACCTAAAGGCAGTAATGGAACTAAGGGTCTTCATGTGAGAGGAAGCTAGGAAGTCTATTTTAGGTATATTCCAAGGAGCCAATGGCTTTACTAGTTTTTGCCTGAGCCTGTTAGCTAAAATGCAGTTTGGCTAAAAGTATTGTCTAGGAAGATGGTGTCAGAGTTAATGAAAGAGAAAAACACAGAGAGAAAGACCAGAGCACTGCCCAGCTCTGACTTCTGGTGGTGTTGGGGATTTGAATTTGAGACTGCAGAGACTTAGGCATGCAAGTCTTTTGCATGATCATTATGCTGTCTCTCCAGTCCTAAAATAGAAGTCTTCTAAAGTAATTCAAGACCAAGGAAAATATTTCCTCTTGATGAAGTTTTGTTTATTACTTTTAATTATAGACAGGGTTCATTTTGATGACCTCTTTAAGCACAGTCAAGAATATTATTGCCCCTCCCCTTAATATTATATTTTTTTATGGGACAGCAGTGATGATCACAACAGAGAGGCTCTTAAAGTCTACATATGCTTTTCTAAATTCTCCAAACCTCATGGAGAGGTCTCTTTTTAACTTATTATTTTAAATTTGTTTATTGGGGGATTAATTTTTTTTTATGTTTTACAGTCCACAGTATACAATAGTTTGTACATGCTGAACATTTCTCAATTTTCCACATAACAGTACAGCTCCCACTAGGTCCTCTGCCATACTGTTCCAGTTGGTGCAATACACCACCTTTTTAGTTTTTTTCTAATAGGAGATCATCTGGGATTAGAAAATGTTTGCTGAGCAAATGAAATCTCTACTGTCAGTGGAAAAGCAACATGCTCAGAAATTGGAGTTTGGGTTGTGGTCTAATTTTGCAATAAATTTATGTTGAGCCAATTTCTTCACTTCTCAGGAAACCAGTTTCACATCATTAAAGTAAAAGAGTTTGATCTAGTTGCTAGTCCCAAATAATTTTCATTCCTTTTTTTTTTTTTTGCCTCCAGGGTTATTGTTGGGGATCAGTGCCTGCACCACAAATCCACTGCTCCTGGAGGCCATTTTTTCCCCTTTTTAAAAAGTTGCCCTTGTTGTTTTATTGCCATTGTGGTTATTATTATTGCTGTTATTGATGTCATTGTTGTTGGATAGGACAGAGAGAAATGGAGAGAGGAAAGAAAGACAGAGAGGAGGAGAGAAAGATAGATAGCTGCAGACCTGCTTCGCCACTTGTGAAGTGACCCCACTGCAGGTGAGGAGCCGGGGGCTCAAACCGGGATCCTTAGGCTGGTCCTTGTACTTTGCCGCCATGTGTGCTTAACCTGCTGTGCTACCACCTGACCCCCGCAAATATTTTCCCATAGATGAGTGACAGTTTCAAATGAAGTTTTCAGAAATTTAGGATTAAATTAGAAAGGACGAACAATATAGTGAGTTTTTAATGAGGCTAAATTTATTTAAGTTTTAGATTCCAAGTTTACGTTGTTTCCACATTTTGGTTATTAAAATGTCTATAGCAATATGTGATGGTGCTGGTAACTGATGGCAGTTGCTATTTTGTTGTTTATTTATTTTATTTTTCCTCACTGTTGGGATTTCACCACTCTGGCTCAATTTCTCAGATAGGAATAGAGAGAGAGAAACTGAGGGAGAGTGGGAAGAATATCACAGCACCAAAGCTTTCCTTAGAAGGGTGGGGGCCAGGTTTGGTAGAGGCTATTTTAAATGCCTTTATTTTTCTAAAGCTAATGACTATGAGAAAATGAGGGAGGCTGGTGTGGTGGTGTACCCGGTTAAGCATACTTAAGGATCCTCTCAAGGACCCAGGTTTGAGCCCCCGCTCACCATCTGCAGCAGGGAGACTTCACAAGTAATGAAGCAGGTCTGCAGTTGTCTATCTTCCCCTCTGTCTCCCCCTCCTTTCTCAATTTCTTGCTGTCCTATATAAAATAGAAAATAAATAGGGAATCGGGCGGTAGCGCAGTGGGTTAAGCGTACATGGCGCAAAGTGCAAGGACCGGCATAAGGATCCCAGTTCGAGGCCCCCCCCTCCCCACCTGCAGGGGCGTCGCTTCACAGGCAGTGAAGCAGGTCTGCAGGTGTCTGTCTTTCTCTCCCCCTCTATATCTTCCCCTCCTCTCTCCACTTCTCTCTGTCCTATCCAACGAAGACATCAATAACAACAACAATAAAAAGACAACAAGGGCAACAAAAGGGAAAATAAATAAAGTTAAAAAAGAAAATAAACAAATGAAAAGAAAATGAGAAAATCTAATATTTATTTGTTTATCTTTTTATTTACTTGTTTCTGCTCAACTCTAACTTATGGTGGTGCTGGAACTTTGGAACCTCAAACATGAGAGTTTCTTTGCACAAACCTTGTGCTATACTCCCTGCCTATCTATCTCCATGTTTATCTTTCTGAAATGTTAGTATTTCATTAAAACTATAAGTATGTGAATCACTGACTTAGATTTTCTCCAAGTCTCTACCAAAGGTTAATATTCCAAGTTTGTGAATTGTAACTGGATCAAGTTTAGACATGAAACCCCTGTGGAGAACCCAGGTGCTAGAGGAACTGAAGTTTGGAATTCTACAAGAGACTGGCTGCCTTGTTCCTAGGTTCACTGCTGAATCCATACTTCGGGATGATGGCAAGTACATATGGCTGCCAGTAACCCTGCGCTGGGGGCAAATTGAAAGCTGGTCCTGGTGCTTCGTCCTATTTTAAGATCCTTCAGAACAGCTAACAGAACTTGTGTACTGAAATGCCACATAATTGCACCAAAGAAGATTTTCATAATTTTTCCAAAGCTCAAAAAGTTTTTGGCTCACACTTTATAAGACAGTTCTATTTTTCATGTGGAAATTATGGAAGTGGTGTCAGTTACTAAGAGTAAATGGCAATTCTTCTAAAACAATCTGTGTTAGAGGATACATGACTGAGGTTTATTGTAATGGAGAAAGTGCTGTTTAAGACAAGCTTTTCAGCACGTGGGTTGCTTTTCAGTTTGGGCTGTGCTACAGCTATAGGTCCTGGCGGTGGTGCACCTGGTTCCATGCTAATGTTATGAATATAGGTGCACATTCATCTTCTTCGATAGGTGTCTTTTTTTTCTCTGGGTATAGACTCAGGAGAGGGATTACCAGGTTATAAGGTAAATCCAAGTGTCCTAATCAATCCTCAGACTGTTTTCCTCAGGGAAACAATTTCCATTCCCTACCAGCTTGGAAAGAGAGTTCCTTTTCCCCCACAGCCTCTCTAACAGTTGGTGTTTTTATCTTTTCTAATGTGTAGCATTCTCACAAGTGTGGAGTGGTATCTAATTGTTTCTATTTGCATTTCCCTGATCATCAGGGACTTTGAGCACTTTTTCATGTATCTCTTGGCCCTTTGAATCTCTTTTATAGGAGAAGACACTGCCTAAGTCTCCCCTCATTTTTTTTTTTTTTTTTGCCTCCAGGGTTATCGCTGGGGCTTGGTGGTGTCAGCACAACTAACCCACTACTGGCTGCCATTTTTTTCCATTTTAAAACTAAAGTTATTATATATATATATATATATATTTATATATATATTCCCCTTTTGTTGCCCTTGTTGTTTTTCTATTGTTGTTGTAGTTATTATTGATGTCGTCGTTGTTAGATAGGACAGAGAGAAAATGGAGAGAGGAGGGGAAGATAGAAAGGGGTAGAGAAAGATAGACACTTGCAGACCTGCCTCACCACTTGTGAATCGACCCCATGTAGAAGCTAATGCCTAATTTTATTTGTTCTTAAGGCCCTACCTTCACTTACTTTCCAAACCACACCCACACCTTTTTATAACTTCCAGGAGTGCTTCCTTTTTCCTCCTCTCTCAAGTGTTCTCCAGACTCTCTTCTCTCTCATAGATGGGACAAACCCAAAAGTTCCTGATCATAGAAGTTATAGGTGTCAATGGAATTTAGATCCCTCTGATCATTTTCCTCTAGCATTTTTCCCTTCTGAGAATATGGACCAAAATTCTTTTTTGGGGGGTGCAGAAGGAAGGAGTTCTGGCTTTTTCTTTGCTGGACATAGACATTGGAAAGTCAATCCATACCCTCAGCCTGTCTCTGTCTTTCAGTAGTAGGGTAGGATTTTGGAGAGGTGAGATTCTAGTACATGTTGGTGAGATCATCTGCTTAGGAAGGTCAAGATGGGATCATAGTAGCATCTACAGCTTGGTGGCTGAAAGGCAGTAAGGTATCAAGCAAGACAAAATATTTAATAAGTAACATCCAAAGAGTAGGTCAATGAGAATAGGGACCCTAGGATGGAAAGAATCTAGGATGTCTATTTTAGACATGTCCATAGAGCCTAAGACTTTAGTACTCTGTGCTGGAACTTAATAATTAACATAAAAGTGGACTAGAAAAATTATCCGAGAGGCTGGTGTTGAGTGGCAAAGTAAGATGAATCAGTCTCCCTTTGGGAAATGGTCTTCCCCCCATTTTACTCTGGGAAAATTTATTCTTTCATTGTTGAATCTGGTGAGTTATTTTTTGTGTATTTGGTTGATATGCCCTTTCTTCAACATATGACACTTTAAAATTGTCTCCCACTCACCACAACATAGAGATTACCCTTTTGATGTGCAAAAACTTTTTTGGATTCATTTAGTCCAACTGGATTATTTTTTGCTTTTTACTGGCTAAGAAAGTTGTGGTATATTACACAGTGAAATACTATGCATATAATAAAAATGATGATCTCATCTTTTTTACAGTATCTTAATCAGAACTTGAAGAAATCATGCTAAGTGAGACAAGTCAGAAAGAGAAATATCAATATTGAATGATCTCATGCATTCATAGGTGAATCTTAAGAATAAGGAACAATAAGGGAACATATAAGGTGAAACTTGAATTCATTGTGATGTATCGTACCAAAGCAAAGGTCTCTGGGGAAGGACAGAAAGGGATGTGACATGAGGGTCCTGATGTGCCATAGTGGTTAGGGAGGCCTTAGGTTGGGGGATCAGGAGTCTCTTATCAAGGGGAAGCAGGAGGTTGTAGTAGGGGAGATAGCATAATGGTTATGCAATGAGTCTTTTATGGCTGAGGCACAGAAGCTGCCATAAGTCAGAGCTGAACAGTGCTCTGGTTAAATAAAAACAAAACCCCCCAATAAAGAAATTAAAATAAAAACTATACCTGTAAACCATTAATCTACCAATTAAAAACAAACAAAAATGCTTACAGTATTTTAGAAGAAAACGTGAAATCCATTCACACATATTATGTAAAGCAAATTATGAAAATACACAGAGTGGAACTGGCAATAAAAAAAAGAAAAAAACTAAAAGTGAAAGAAAAGCTTTTTAGGTTGTCCTCAGCAATGTTTCATTCTATTTCCATTTCAGTACTCATATCTCTTCTAGTTCCTCCAGCACTGAATCTGTTGCTTTCATATTCAAACAGACTGACTCAAGAGACTTTCTGTGTCTAATTTTACAGTAGCATATCTCCTGATTATTAACACATTAAAGACAATATACTTCTAGTTTAGAAATGTGATACTAAATGGCTTTGGGATATTTAATTTAAAAAACATTTTTCAAATAGTACTGTGAATTGTTCAGTTTCTTTATTCAGGACTAAAGAAAACATTAATTCTGCCAGGAAAAGTTTGTCCAGAAGGGCAAAAGTACTAGTCTTGAAGTTTACCTGTCAATCTTGTAGTTTCTTGTCCTTTGCCTAGAAAGAAGCCTACAAGCTAATTGACTTCTGTCCTTTTCCTGTTGGCTTCTCATTTTTCTGAACATGGAGACTCAAATTAAAACAAAGATAAAATTCCAGGAGAAGCTGGCATTGATCAAGGTTTGGATTAAATTAAATTAAGTGCTTTTTATTAAACTCAGCAGTATTAGTTATTAAAACCAGAAGGCTTTACTCTAGTGAGTGTAAAAAAAGAAAACAATGACTCACACTGCAGCACAGACTTTATTGGGAAATTAAGGCACTCGTTTTCTCTTATTCCATTAAAACCTTTGCAGACAAACACATGTAAACAAGATCAGGAGATGGAAAGCAGTGAGGAGTCAGTCTTTTAGAGCTTTCATACTTTGTAGGTTTTAGTTTTTTTGCAGGAACTTAGGAGAAAATGTTACCTAGGAAGAAAATAGAAAGACATAATAGAATTTTCTTGATTGGGGGCATAAACCAGATGAATTACCGAAGTGCTCCTTTGTTTCGGAGTGATTTGAAATTATGAATATAGGGAGAGAGAGGAAAGCTGCAGCATAGTGTAACAAAAGTGTATTAACCAGGAAATTAGACCACTAAATACTAACTTTGGGCTCACCACTTACAGGCTGACTGATTTTGGCTAAGACAATTAGCCTCTATACCTTTATTTGCTCAGCTGTAAAATAAGGAGCTAGCTTGAATAATCTCAAAAGACCCTGCTCCCTGTCTTTCCTCTATTCCTATGTTTTGCTTTTGTCTTATGGGAGAGCACCATGGCTTTACCATGGCCTGTAGTGAATTCAGCAATTAACCTAGGTTGGTTCAGATCAAATCTGGCTTACTATCTATTTTTATTATTTTTACAATTAACTGAAGGTCCATACTTTGATCTCTGTCTCACTTTCTTCCAAAGCTTGTGCCTTGCACATTTGTAAACTCACCACTCTGAGCCACTTTTTGATTCAGGTAGAGATACAGAGAGAGACAAAGAGGGAGACACATTGCCACATTGAAACTTTCTTTGGTGCCATGGTACTTCCCATATGGTACCAGGGTTTGAACTGGAGCTGCATGCATGACAAGGCATGTATCCTACCTGGTGAACTATGTAACTGCAGACTTTTTTAGATGTTATGTATGCCCTTTTCCTGTTCATATCATTCAAGAAAACATTTAATCATCATCATTACTTCAGTATTCTAGAGTGTGTTGACTTATTCAGATTTTCCTTGTTTGTGATGGCTTTGATAGTGGGACAGTACTGCCTTTAATTTAATTTATTTTCTAGGACTATTATTGGGGCTCCACAACTGCATGATTTCATCAGTCTTGGTGGACTGTCTTTCCTTTTAAAAGAGTGTGAGAAAGGGAGAGAGGTAGAAAGGAACAGAGAGGAGAGACGCCCTAGTTCTGTTCTATCACTCACGAAGCTTACCTTATGCAAGCACTCCTTTATGGTGACCAAAGGTTTGAACCAAGGTCCTTGTGCCAAATAAAATGTATGCTTTCCTGGATGAACAACCTGCCATGCTCCTCTAGTTGTTTTTTTAATAAACTGTTTTCCTATTAGAATTTACCTAATTTTCTCATGATTAGTGCTACAGACTTCACAAAGAAAGTCAGAGGGAAAATTACCATTCTTACTATATCATATCAAGAGCATATGTTATCGTCAGCAGACAACGGTGCACCCAGTTGAGCACATATATTACCATGGACAGGGGCTCAGTTTGAAGTCTCCTCTCTAGTCTCTACCCATGGGGGGAAGCGTCTTGCGTGGTAAAGCAGTACTGTAGGTGTCTTTTTTTCCCTCTCCTCTGTCTTTCACATCCCTACTAATTTCTGTTTGTACTAACAAACAAACTGCCAAGAGTGGTAGATTCATAGTGCAGGCACCGAGCCCCAGCAAAAATGCTGGTGTTAAAAAAGTTCATGTTGTCAACATTACTGTTAATGTTGACTTCAGACATTGGACTGAGAAAATTTCTGTCAGTTTTTTCAACTGCCGTTACTCTTTCTCCTTCCCTTTCCATGCTGCATATTTTTGGGAAGGAAGTACTATGTGCATTCCTCACTTAGATGAAGAGGAATTATGACCCACCTCCTTGAATTATATTTCTATTAAAATTTTATAAATTATCTGAATTCTGTATTAGAGATGTGTCTTTGCTCTCCCACCTATTTATTGAATAATTTTTAATGTCATTGTTGACTGATGAATATTTTATTCTTTTGGTTATGAATCAGTATTGTTTTTATCTATTTCATTGCTCAAATTGTTTCAGTTTCAGCCATCTGGTGTACTTCCACTTGGCTTCTATATCTCTTTATTTAAAAATCACTTTATTGAGGAAATTTTGATTTACAGGAGTTTTTTAAAAATTTTTTTATTTATAAAAAGGAAACACTGACAAAACCATAGAATAAGAGGGGTACAACTCCACACAATTCCCACCACCAGATCTCCTTATCCCATCCCCTTCCCTGATAGCTTTCCTATTCTTTATCCCTCTGGGAGTATGGATCCAAGGTCATTGTGGGATGCAGAGGTGGAAGGTCTGGCTTCTGTAATTGCTTCCCCGCTGAACATGGGTGTTGACTGGCTGATTCATAAACCCACCCTACCTCTCTCTTTCCCTAGTAGGGTGGGGCTCTGGGGATATCTATATCTCCATCAGACCATTGTTCTTCATCACCATGGATTCTGTATCTCTTTGACACATTCCTATTTGGGCTTTGTTATTACTGAACACCTCCCTTTGGCTTCCGTTACTGTAAGTTAGGTTTCATATAAATATAGGTATGGTAATTTCTTTTTTCATATTCACTATAGATTTTTTTGCACTACAATGTCAGAATTAACAATGTCATGGCAGTAGAGTATAAAACAAAATATTCACATTCCAATATTTTACAGAAAATATCTTAGTCTCAATTTAGACAATTATCTATGTTTCCAAGTAATACACTGTAATTTCTAAATTTAATTTTATATAATTTTTTAAGACTCAGAATATGATACAGATGCAAAAGTATAGTCACTAATAGTTCTACGAGGAACACCATTCCTAAACACTCTTGGATTTAGAAGACTGTGTTTCTTTAGACTCTGACTTCTTCCTTGCTTGGGAACTTTGCTGCTTGTCAAGTGTGTTTTATATAACTTGTTTTCATTGAAAGGAAAAATATAAAGATTATGTCATTGTGTCTTTATCCCCTTTTACTAACTCTGGCTAAATAATTCACTTAAATGTAGTTTGAGTTATTTAAATGACTGTGCAAAAACTAGAGAAATTCCTTGTAGAAAGTCCTTGTAGAGGGGGCTGGGCGGTTGTGCAGCGAGTTAAGCGCACATGGCGCAAAGCGCAAGGACCCGCATAAGAATCCCGGTTCCAGCCCTGGTTCCCCACCTGCAAGGGGGGTCGCTTCACAAGAGGTGAAGCAGGTCTGCAGGTGTCTTTCCCCTTCTCAGTCTTTCCCTCCTCTCTCGACTTCTCTCTGTCCTATCTAACAACAACAACAGCTATATCAACAATAACTATAACAACCACAACAAAGGCAACAACAAGGGCAAGAAAATGGGAAAAATGGCCTCCAGGAGCACTCGATTCGTACTGCTGGCACCAAGCCCCAGTGATAACCCTGGGCGGAGGGTAAAGAAAGTATTATGTCGGGAGCCAGGCGGTAACGCCCCCTGGTTAAGCGTTGCCCAAAGCACAAGGACCAGCACAAGGATACAGGTTCCTTTCCCCACCTGCAGGGGGGTTGCCTCACAAGCAGTGAAGCGGGTCTGCAGATGTCTTTCTCTTTCCCTCTCTGTCTTCCCCACCTCTCTCCATTTCTCTCTGTCCTATCCAACAACAATGATAGCAATAACAATAATAATAACCACAACAACGATAAACAACAAGGGCAACAAAAGGGAAAAATGGCCTCCAGGACCAGTGGATTTGTAGTGCAGGCACTGAGCTCCAGCAATAGCCGAGGAGGCAACAAAAAGAAAGTCCTATGTTTGCTTCATGGGAGAAGGTAGGTGGAAAATTTCATGTGAAGTAAAGAATGTTGACTAGACAATTAAAAAAGATATTTGTAGCCTTTGGGATGAAATGGATAGAAATGGAGGTGTACTATGAAGCAAAATTTGTGTTATAAATTGAAATTACAGTTTAACCTTGAGTTAACACAGATAAAAATAGTGTGAACAGGGATAATACTTATATGTTTTCTCTGCTGTACTGTGATGGGACCAATAGCCTATATAATGCCATGTATACAGGGAACAAAACTTGACTCTTAGTTTGGCCTAATTCAGATTCTAGCATCTTTTTTTTATAATAGAGTTTTACTATAAAAATAAAAATTAAAATAATGGTCTGAGAATGTTAAAGTCCTCTCAGGTACATTAAGTTTAGCACATAATATAAAATCCTATTCCTCCATTGCTAGCCTTTTGAAATATGTAGTGTTTCCCACAGCCTCCACTTTCAAGCCATTAGTTATCCCCCTTCTTCGATTATGTGCCAGAACTCTTGAGATTTACCACAGCCTCCTAATTGCCAAATCCAGGTCTCTCAAGTAGTTTCCTTGATTTGCATGCAATATTTGATACTGTTGTGCACCTATGAGACTGTATAAGTCTAGCTAAAACCTTTAATATCTTTTTTCCTCTATGCAATTTCACTCCATGATTTTGTTCTCTATTTTGGCTCTACCTCTATGCAGATATTAGAGTGGTCCCTCTTTTGGGTAGTTATTGCCACCAATTATTTTCACACAGTATCTTTATTTATTGTCTCACATAGAGTGTATCTTAACCTGTTGACCTTTTTTTTAAATTAGTTCCTTTTACTTACATTTCTTATTTCTATTAATCCATAATTCTCAGGTTGTCTGATTATGATCTTAGAGTTGACATTTGTTACATCTTTATTTTGGTTCCCCACGGCAAGTGAGTTCTTGAACTGCCTTTCCTCCCGCTCTACATTTCTGTCAATATTACTGAATACTGTCCACCATGTGCCAGGGTCATTATTACTTTATCTCTCCCACAGCTCCACATGGCTCTGTTGCAGTGACTACCTCAGACTGGTTTTTGATTCTTTTCCTGATCATCTATCTATTGTAACTGATGCCAAAAGACAGCTCTCAAAAGTGAATTATACAATGTCATTATAAAACTAAGAAGTTATGGAACATAGATTCAATATATTAATATCCTGCAATTTAAAAATACGATGTTATAACCTTTGGGACAATGTGGATGGAGCTGGAAGTGATTACGCTTAGTGAAATGAGTATAAAGACAACTACCAGATAGTTTCACTCATATGTAGAATGTAAATAATTAAAATACATGAATTTATAGGAAACAAAGTAACCACACTTTCTCTTAGACTGTGAGAACTATGACAGTTTTTATTTGGGAGTGTGGGGAGGGCTGGGGCAGACTTCTGTGTTAGGTGTAGTGTGAAGCTCTATCCCTGTCATTTATAGTCTTGTAAATAGTTACTAAATTACTAAATATTTAACACTAATAATAATAATAATAATAATAATAATAATAAGCAAAGGAAGCTATAGTGACTACCTCACAAGTAAGAAGGGATCTGAGTGGTTGTGTACCTGTTTAAGTACACACTTTAGCTTGCTTAAGGACCCGGGGTTGAGCTTGTGAACATCACTTGCAGGGAGGGAGATTCACAAGCTGTAAAGGAAGTATTGCAGGTGTCTCTCTGCTTCTCTCCCTGCACCCCTCTAAATTTCTCTCTGTCCTATCAAATAACAAAATAAAAACCAAAAAGGGAAAAAATGACCATCAGAAGTGGTGGACTCATTGTTCAGGCACTGAACTCCAGTGATAGCCCTGGTGGCAATAAAATTGATACAAGAGAGGGAGAGCGAGCGGAAGGTGATGAGGGAGAGGGAGAGGGATATTAAAGTAAAACTTCTAAAATTATTGTTAGGTTATTTCCCTGGTTTTGTTCATGTCTGCATTTGAAGTGTTTGTTTCTTCTTCTTTTCTAGATAATACTTTTTTCATTCAGAGTGAGTTTCTTTATAACCCACTAGAATCACCTTTTGTCTAAACTTTCTTTCTTGAAAGTCAGGGTAACCAGAGTCTACTTGCCAAAAATACCTCTTCCCTTCTAGTCACAGTGAAGTCTGCACACCTATCATATTTCTATTCACATTTCACTTTCAAGAATACATAAGTAAAAAATGGTATCATGAAAAGACATGACAAATACAAGAAATGCAAGTATTGAGCCAGGATTTCAAATCTGCCAGTCACCATTTGGGTGACTAGATAAACTACTTTTCCAACTTTTGATTCCGAGATTCTAAAAGTTAGTTTATACAGTTTCATTTAAAAGGATATTGGGAAGATTAAAGGCATAGACACATGTAAACTCTCTAGTCATAGTATTTAGCACCTAGTAATTACCCACAAATGTTTATTGCTTCTGACTTTCCAGTGCCAAATTGCTGCAGCATTGCACAACTTCCCCTCTATATATTCACTGTCTACTGTGTCTTAGAAATCTTTCTCTCTTTTCCACAGATACAATATTTTTTGCATAACTTGGGGCTATTGTATATTGTATATATATCTGTATATTTGATGACACAAATTTATTTTTATTCTTAATCTACTTGTTGGAGAAATAATAATTTGCAATATAGCTGTCACATATCTACCATACCTTATCCCCATGTGATATATGTCTCCATGTCACACTTATCACTGACATTTTCTTCCACAACTGCACATTAAATTTCTGATACTGTCCTAATTGTCTCCCATCAATCTTCATTAGAGTTTTTGTATATGCTGCAATAGACCCTATCTAGTTTAAATTTCACCTTAGAATCTTACTGCCCCAAATTTAACTGTAACCATCTTTCTCCTTTTCCTTCAATCCCAGCCATCTTTAAACACCACCTCCCATCTCCAAATGTCTACCCCTATACATGAATCCAGGCAATGACAGAAAATTTAATTTCAGTCTTGATTAGACTTCTAAATTTTACCTGACTTGACCTTTAAAAGGGAATTGAAAAGTTGTCCTGTGGATGAATTTTTAAGGCTAGAGTCACTTGAGTGTCTTCTGTTATCCAGATGTCTTTACAGTCATGCTTGTATTGTGAAAAGATAAATTATACCTTCCGTTTGAATAAACCTCTTGTTATCATGCAGAACTCTGGGTACTAAATTATATTTCTCTTAACCTTTCAGATAGTCTAGCATGATTATTATTGGGGTATTGAAATTCAAGGCACAAATCTCTGTAATCCTGATAAGCAATGGGAGGTTGCTGGGAAACTAAGTAATCTAGTTTAGTTGTATGGAGAAAGTTCTTTGAGGTGTAGCATCCAGAAGAGTTGGAACCAAATGAAGGAGTGTCTGTGTTACCAGGGAGCTGAGGCCAAGGTGTGGTGATTATTTACAGTCGTTTTTATGCCCTTCTTTTAAGAAATTTTCATATACAGGCAGTTCTGGCCAAAGGATAGGAAGAATTATCTGGTTTCATCATATTTATTTCTAGAATTATTTTCTAGGCTCAGCAAACATAAGGAGGATAGTTGCAGGCTATCATAGGGAAAAGAAATATTAACCATTTCCTGCTTTAATCTGATGATTCTAAATGAATAAAACAAAGTTTTATAAACATACCTGAAATTAGAATGTTTGGGTAGCAATGTGTTCATACCCTCCATTCAAATCCCAGCTTTCTCTATTCATTTTGCTTGTGATAAAACATATCTAAGTATTGACCTGATCTCCTGACATCATGATAAAAACGTTGTCAAATTTCAGCACAGTTCAACTTATGTGTAGTATAGGACTTGGAATGGAAACCTTAGAAAGGAATAGTTTGGGCATGGCTAGTGGCAGAATTTTTGTTTGTTTGTTATGTTAGAAATAAGCCAGTGTTCCTGCTGGAAGAAGAGGTCACTGTGCTGTGGGACATGCATGCCTTCTGAGAGATGAGGCTCTGACCACTAATGACACTTGTGCTTTTCATTATGACAGAGGTGTTAACCACATCGTGCTGGCTGTGTTCCAGTCTAAGCCATTGCAGCCTTCTGCTTCTGCAGCTTTTCTCCTTTTGCCTCGATTGGCTGTAGAATTCCTCACTTCCTGTCCTAAACTTTTGTGAGGTGTTGTGGCTGTTAAACAGCTGCCATGTAGCAGGCCAGATGTTGCTGCACTTTAGTGTGCATGAAATGTTCCTCCTATAAAATATTAGATAGTTTTAAAATGTGTTGTTAAGGTTTGTAAAACACTTAGGATTTTTTTCAGATAAGAGGGCTAATTGTATACTCTTAAATTGTGTATGAAAAATGTGCCAAAGTATACAATACAAAGAGTGGGAATACTGTAGTCCCTTAGTCTCCTGATTGTGAGAATAAGCTGCCAGCTATTTTGAGGGAAATAAATGTATATAATCCAATTAGATTAAAAATTCTTTAGCAGGATTTCTAACCAAAGACATAATCTAATTTCTAATGAAATGTAGTTACCGCATTGATTTTGGAGTGGGAAAGGCCCGTTTTGACTGAAGTAGGGCTTTACTTAGGAACAGAGAAGAAAATGAAAGAATATTGCATACTTAAGCTATTTAGGGATAAATTATTTGAAGTATAAGAAGTATTATTTGAGTAAAGTGGAAACATTAAGTGAACCATTTTATCAATTTTTACAAATGCATGCCTCTGTGTAACCCCATTCTTATCAGCATCCAACATAATTCTCACCATTCCAGAAATTTCCTATGTTTCTTTGCAGTCAGTACTCACCCTCTCCCATCCACAACAACCACTGATCTTATTTTCTATGACTGTAGAGTATATGATAATATATTGAATTTAACTATTATGGCACTTTATGAAAATAGAGCTATTCAGCTTGTACATTTTTTTTTGCCTGCTTTTTTTTCACTGAGCTTACTACTTTTGAGATTTTACCTAGGTAATTTGTATCAGTAAGCTGTCCATTTATTGTGTTTGAGTACTACTCCATTAAATGAGTAGACCACAATTTTTACGTTACTGATTTTCACCTGGGTTGTTTCCAGTCTTTGACTATTCTGAATAAAATTTCTGTGAGCATTATTTGTAAGACCTTTTTCTTTTGTTCACAGAGTTCACTTCTCTCATAGGAATATCTAGGACTAGAATTGTTTGAGTTATAGTGTAGATAGATGCATGTATTCAATATATACACCTATCTACTCAACTATTTTCTAAGGTGGTTCTGCCACTTTATACTCTCACCAAGAATGGATGACAATTCTGATGGTTTCATATCCTCTTCATATTAATTGTCTTAACATTTTACCATTTCTATTGATGATATCTTAGTATATTTGAAATGTTTATTTTCAAATTACTTTGACTTTGTGTAAGTTTTTTAAATTTTCAGAAATTTCCCTAGGTCCTAGCTTCCCATAAAGTTAATATTTTACAAAATCGTAGTACATTGATTACAACTAAAAGATTAACTACCTTAAATTTTTGTATAGGTTTCCTCAAAAATTCTACTAATACACGATTTGGTTCTAAGACTGAATCCAGGACATCGTGACATTTAATATTTTAGGGATTTAATTTTCTTTTTTTTTGAATTTTTAAAAATTACTTTATTGGGATTAATGCTTTACAGTCGCCAGGAAATAAAATAGTTTGTACATGCATAACGTTTCCCAGTTTTCCACATAACAATACAACTCCCACTAGGTCCTCCTCTGCCATCATGTTCCAGGACCTGAACCCTCCCCCCACCCCAGAGTCCTTTACTTTGGTGCAATACACCAACTCCATTCCACGTTCTACTTAGTGTTTTCCCTTCTGATCTTGTTTTTCAGTTTCTGTCTATGAGTGAGATCATCCCATATTCATCCTTCTGTTTCTGACTTATCTCACATAATATGATTCCTTCAAGTTCCACCCAAGATGGGCTGAAAAAGGGGAACTGTTTTTAAAGACTTATTTTATTTCATAGGAGAGTTTCACATGAGCTAGACAGACAGACAGAACACACACACACACACACACACACACACACATACACACACACGGGGGTGTGGGGGGAGAGTAAGAGCTTCCCCCTTGCTATATTCAGGGCCAGAGATTGAAGTAGGAAACTCAGGTATGCAAGGCTGATGCTCTGCCAGTTGACCTATTACTCCTATCCACAAGGTAGCAACTTTTCAAAGTCTATATAATATATCCCCTTACATGTAGCAATTGATTTTTTTTCCTTTTAAATCTTTATTTATTTATTGGATAGAGAAGCCAGTAATTGAGAGGGAGGGGGAGACAGAGAGGGAGAAAAACAGAGAGACACCTGCAGCCCTGCTTCACCACTTGCAGAGCTTTCCCCCTGCAGGAGGGGAGCGGGGGCTCGAACCCGGGTCCTTGAGCATGCTGACATGTGCTCTCAACCAGGTGCGCCACCACCGGCCCTGTATAGCATTTACATGTATTATATTATGGCTTCTTTCTTTTCCTCTCATGTTCAGTTGTCTCAGATGTAGTCAATAAGTCCAATGTCCGTAAGAGAAACAAAAATGAATGAATGAAACGGAATATGAATGAAACAATGAAAACTCCCAGCCACATGGAATTCGTAGCAACTAGGAAATTGTCTGGTTAGACTGTCTCCCTCCCAGCTGTGACAATGGAGTCACCCAACTACTCAGCATAAAGCCAGGCTCCTACCTCCCTTTCTTGGAATTTGTGCTGAGCCCGAGTGGCCAGACTGGCTGCCTAACTGAGAAGCTGTATTCTGGCCAACAGACTCCTTCATTTTGGGGGAAACTGCTCTTCGATTCTTGGTTGGCTAGACCTAGGGTTGAATAGGGATTCGCCTACAGCCAGAGTATGCCCTAGGGATTGTCCTTAGATGCCCTGCGTAATAGGAATTTAAATTTCACTTTACTGGTGATTCATGAGAGTCAGTTTTCGTGTGTTCATTGTCCATCTATAGATTTTCTTTTGTATAGTGCCTTGCCTGATTTTACTTTTGGTGTGGATTATTAGTTCTTTTGTCAGTATTTTTCCTTTTTTGCCACCAAGATTGTTTCTGGGGCTCAGTGCCTGCAGGTTGGCTCTACTTTTCTTTGATAAACGGTGAAAGAGAGAAATAGGGATCTAGAGGCAAAGAGAAGGAGAGACACCTACAACACTGCTCTGCCACTTGTGACACTTACCTAACCCTGCAGGTGGGGACTCAAGTCCTTGTACTTGGTAATATGTGCACTCTACTGGGTATGCCACTATCTGCTCCCTCTTGTCAATAATTTTTAACAACTTTTTGTTTGTTTTGAATAAGGAGCCATTGTCAGAGATTGTCAGTCACTGATAGGACTCCCCCCTCCCATTCTTTGACTAGTCTGTTTATTGTCTTAATGGTGTTTTTATGAGTAAAACTGAATACTTCTCTCTCTCTCTCTCTCTCTCTATATATATATATATATATATATCCACCAGGGTTAACACTGTGGTGAGGTGTCTATGCTACAAATCCATCTCTCTTGGTGGCCATTTTTCTTGCCTGCCTGCCTGCATGTCTGCCCCCCCCCCCACCTCAGTAGGATGGAGAGAAATTGAGATATGAATAGGAGATAGTTAGATAGATAGATATAAAGATATATATATATATATATATATATATATATATATATATATATATATATATATATATATATATATACCTGTAGCATTTTCACCATCTGTGAAGCTTTGCGCCCTGCAGGTGGGGAACTGGAACTTAGACCTGGGTCCCTTTGCATAGTACTGCATATTTATTTTTTTTAGTTTTTATTTATAAAAAGGACATACTGACAAAAACCATAGGGTAAGAGGGGTACAACTCCACACAATTTCCACCACCAGAACCCTGTATCCCATCTCCTCTTCTGATAGCTTTCCTATTCTTTAACCCTCTGGAAGTATGGACCCAGGGTCATTATGGGGTGCAGAAGGTGGAAGGTCTGGCATTGACAGGTCAATTCATACTCCCAGCCTGTCACTTCTTTCCCTGGGGAAAGCTCTGGGGAAGTGGGGCTCCAGGACACATTGGTGGGGTTATCTGCCCAGGGAAGTCTGGTTGGCATCATGTTAGCATCTGGAACCTGGTGGCTGAAAGAAGAGTTAACATATAGAGCCAAACAAATTGTTGACTAATCATGAAACTGAAGGCTGGAATAGTTCAGATGAAGGGTTGGTGCGGGGGTGGGGGGCTGCTCAGTTTTGTAGATAGCTAGTAGTCCTATTTTAGTTATATTCCAAAGAGTCCATGAATATACTAATTTTTTCTTTTTCTTTTTTTTCCCCTGAGCCTGACATCTGATATGCAGGTGGATCCATGTTATTGTCTGCAGAGATGATGTCATGGCTGCAAAAAGAACCAAAAAGCTGGATCAGAGAAGAGAGTAGCTCCCAAATACAGGAAGGGTGTATAAATGTTGTTGACTGTAAACCCCATTGATTTGATCTGATCTTGGGCCCATATTCAGCTTAGGAGCCTATGTGACCTAAGGAGCCTATGTAGATCTAAGCTCACATTCTGTGGTCATGAGTAGGAATGGTCCAAGCTGTCTTAGTTTCAGGACCCATCTTCTACAGGTAGAACATAGAGTATGTTGTCCAGCCTCCCTTTGGAGGATGGAACATTCTCTACCATTGTTGATCCATGTTGAGGGCAAGGTCCTATAGGGGCCCACAAAGGGATCTATTGTGTTGTTCCTAATAGAGATGACCAGTAATAATGGAGAGAGGGATCTTCTCAAGTTCTAGGCCCATCATGTATGTTTGGAATTCTCACGACTCCTCACTAAGGCCCCAGCTGATGGGGTGGCCTGATAGTGACTAAAGAGTCATCGTTAAAGTATGCCAGTCTCTTGTTCTTATTCAGCTTTTGAAGTCCTTACTTTAATAAGGTTAGCTTTAGAGTGACTGAGGGAAGTGTAATAGGAAGTAGGTGAGGAGGCTATCTAATTCTAAGTAGACACTATTTCATTATGAACTTTATGGTGTCTTTTTAGGTCTTTCTACTTGCTTGTTGCATATACAGATTCATTGCAGACTATTGTGTACTTTTGCTTTCAGGTATATATTTTGCCCTAATTTATATAGTGTGTGCACTTAACCCAATGCACCTCTCCCTGGCCACATGCATACTTAAGAAGGAAATAATGTTAAGAGTTTTTATGGATCAGAAAGAAGACTCACATCTTATTATATTTTAAATTTTAATCTTTTAAAATATGCAAATAACTTTACTGTGTATTGTATTAATTTACAAGATAGTTGTTTCATCATTTTGTACAATTTCATATCTTCTCATAGTAGATGTTAGAAAACATATATTAACTTCTTCAAAGATGTAGGTTGAATTAAATTTCTTTGGATAATGAAATATTAGCTTGAAGTGAGACATATCAGGAGTGGACATCATCATTGCAATAGCAATTTATAATACCTGTGAAGTTATTACTATGTAGTAGATACTTTCATTATGTTTTCTTGACAGTATTTCATTTTTTTATCATAGTATTACTGTGAAATAGAATTACTGTCATCCATATGTAAAGGTTAGAAAATCAGAAGTGAAAGAAGTTGAATAATTTGTTCAGATAATGGCTAGAACATGATAAATTCAGGGTTTGACTTCAGTTATTCTGACTCCAAATTTTAAAGGTTTAATTTTTGTACCTTAGTGAAAGACAGCCATCTTCAGTGTTTATGACTATGAACATGAAACCATTAGGTATGGAATATTGTTTCCTATTGTAATGCTTTGGCAAATGGTATATACTGATAACTTTCTAGAAAATGCTGGATTCCAAGGTTTCTGGCATGAACCCTTCATTGAGTGAATTATTTAAAATTCTATCAGCATTGAGAGAGGAGTCCAGAGGTGGCCCACACTAGCATATGTCCCTTGATAGGATTTCACTGAGTGTGGCATGCAAGGGCCTCTCCCTTAATCTTCTTAATGAATACATGTGCACATGAGACAGCTATGTCAAGTATAAATATTTTAGGGGAGTACACATTTGAATAATCTCTCCAATGATATGTAAACCATTCTATATCAGACTTGGCTTTCATTCTAATGATCACATGAAATTCATTGTTTACTATGTATCTCCTAACCCAACCCCAAGAATGTAGGTGAGTTCAGTAGTATCAGATAAAACTCTTTGCCTGCGTGGCCCTTTGACCCTTGTCTGTGTTTACTCTGATACTGGCCAGACATCCCTAGAGGCTAGAAACAGGAATAGCAAGAGAAGACAGAATTTCTGACATGGATATTCAAGCATTTTATACTACTAGTGCTCTCTTAATAATTAGAGAAATATGGGAGCTGGGCGGTGGTGCAGTGGGTTAAGCTCACATGGTGTGAAGCACAAGGACAGGTGTAAGGATCCCAGTTCAAGCCCCTGGCTCCCCACCTGCAGGGGGTTCACTTTGCAGGCGGTGAAGCAGGTCTGCAGGTGTCATTAAAAATAATTAAATTAAATTAAAAGTTTATAAAAATATAATTAGAGAAATAGGTCAGCAGAAATAGGTCACTTTGTAAACCCATATCCATAAATAACAGGCACCGTGAATCATAGGGTCCTGACCCTATACAGGAAAAAACTATATTATCCTTGAATGAACAGATGCTCTACTAACTAGAGCACCATGACAATAAATAATGGTGTTACACTATGGATACTACATTCTAATGTAATAAATAAAGGGTTCCATGATGTAAAAAAGCTAGTGACTTTTTTGCTTAACATATTTAAAACTAATGGAATCAGAATAATCAGCTGGAATAATACATATAGAGGAGGAGTGGTGGTGGCAATAGACTTATTTGGGCAAGAAATAGACAGATTGGATCTGACATAAAAACTGATAGGGAATATATCTATTATATGAAATATCCAGAGTGTGGACAAAATGACTTAGTTTTAGTCATTGTGTCCCAGGCCTTCAATAAGGAGGTTCATCACTGAATCTTTTATCACTGGTTGAAGTTTAATTAAAATACAAGGAAGAATTCTTATCAAATGTATTAAGTTTTTAAAAAAGTTTTTAAACTTTATTTTATTTGGTTGAACAGAGAGAAATAGAGAGGGAAGGGGTTGTAGAAAGGGAATGAGAGAGAGACACCTGTAGCATTGCTTTAGCATTTGATATGCTTTTCCACTGCAGGTAGGGACCAGGGGCTTCAGCCTGGGTCCTTGTGCATGGTAATATGTGCACATAACCAGGTGCACCATCACCTGGACCCCATGTTGAGTTTTTTAACTGAAGTGGTAATGAATGGTAAAAATAGATAAATGCAGAAGAAAGGCAGAAATGTTTAATGAATGGAAGCTTCATGTATTACTTAAAGGAGTAACACTATAACAGGGAGAAGACTCAGTTATTCCTGAATTTTGAGTTTGATGTCCAAAAGAACAGCTAAGTTCTACTTTAACAAATCTCACTTGTAAAACTCCAGGGAATTCTATATGACTGTACATACTGTGTTTTCTGGACTATGACAGAACATTTTTTAGATGTTACTATGTAGTTTTCAAACTCATGTGTCTTAGTTTTCTCTCTTTTTTTTTTTTTGCCTCCAGGGTTATTGGTGTCTGCAATAAGAATCCAGTGTTCCTGGAGGCTATTTTTGTTCCTTTTGTTGCCCCCCTTTTAAATTTTTATTTATTTGTTGGATAGAGACAGTCAGAAATTGAAAGGTAAGGGGGTGGTAGGGAGAGAGACAGAGAGACATCTACAGCACTGCTTCACCACTTGTGAAGTTTTCCCCCTGCAAGTGGGGACTGGGGGCTTGAAACTGGGTTTTTGCATGGGGACCAGGCACTTGAACTTGGGTCCTTGCAAACTGTAACATGTGTGCTCAACCACCACCTGGCCCCACCCTTGTTTTTTATTGTTGTTGTTATTATTGTTGTTGTTATTGCTGTTGTTGTTGGACAGAAAAGAGAGAAAATGAGAGGGGGAGAGAAAGATAGATACCTGTAGACCTGCTTCACCACTTTGAAGCAGAATCTCTGCAGATGAGGAATGTGGGCTCAAACCTGGGTCCTGTTTGGTAGTAGTAGTGCACACTTAATGCGTGTGCAACCACCCAGCCCCCAAGTTACATGATTTGTTTAGCAGCAAACATCTATAAGAAGTTTATCCAGGGATAGAACTCAATTCTGTCTAACTTCAACACTCACCTCCCAGTGCTTTTAACCACTAAGATATTAAGATATTTTGAACTTGGATCGATTTAAATTTATTACATCCCTGGTTACCATTGAAAATTCCTGTAAAAAAGAGGGATGTTACTCCCTCCTATAAGCATTTTGGGCTCTTTATAGATAGCATTCTACTCTTATTTGTATATACTTTCTTGTATCATAAACTCCTTGAGTTCAGGTTTTTACTTTCTTCTTTCTTTCATAGATATAACACAATGATTGCACATAGTAGGTGCTCAATAAAAATTTATTGAAGTAAAACCTGCCATGTTTCAATGATTCAACATAACATTTCAGCGGTGATATTAAAATAAAACCCCTCAGTAAGTCCGCTTCACTGTATATCTCCCTGTAAATAATTGGCAGCAACATAATCTCATGCCTGTGTTCTGGAATACATTAAAATTTTCTACTTTAGAAGTCTTTTTGGGCTTCTTCGAGTGTTATTATTAAAGAAGTTCTATAAAAAGCTCAGTTACTATGAAAAAACAACTATTTAAATTATAGAATAAGTTTTTAAAGAAGGCAGAAAGCTAAGGAGCAAAGGGCCGTTCTAATTCTCTAAAGCCCAAGGGAACATTAAAGCAGTTTATATGTTAAAATATGTTTGCCATTTAAAAATTTATTTCCTTGCATATGAATTCAACTTGTATTTAGGAATATGCAATATTACTGTCTCTGTCTTTAAGATAATTAAAATGATTAGGAAGATAAGATGAAATTGAAAGATGCACTCCTGAAGCTTTCCCTTTGCTCAGATGTGGTGGCCAGGGACTTAAACACTGGTCCTCTTGGCGAAGTGCGCATTCTACTGGGTGAGCTGCCTGCTGATCTCCCCAAAACATAGGTACTTTGGAACCTAAATAAAGTCAGGTGACTTTTCTCTACAGTCCCTTTTCTGCTTTCTGTATCTCTTAGATGAAAATCAGTTCTTATTTAGACCTGTGGTCTTTCATCCATATTCCCCCACTGCTTGCCACACTCTCTGATCTTTTGCTATTCTCAAATTTTTATAGGGCATACTCTAATGCAAGGGCTTTTCATTAGCTAGTCTATTGCTTGGAAATTTTTCCCATCATATCCCTATATGACTTGTTTCTTACTTCCTTCAGATCTCTGTTCAAATGTGGAGAGACTTTTTTTGTCTTATATATAGAATATTAATTTCCACTCTGACCAAAACATTTCTAACCCTCCTATTTTTCCTTTTCTCTACATTTTATATTTCCTTTTTAAAAAATAAACTATTTTATTTGATTGAACAGACAGAAATTGAAAAGGGAGAAGAGATAGGGTGAGACACACACACCACACACACACACACACACACACACACACACACCTGCAACACTACTTCACCACTTGTGAAGCTTTCCCCTAGCAGGTGGGGAATGAGGGCTAGAACTTGCATCCTTGTGCATGGTAATATGCTACCATCCAACCCCTGTATTTACTTATTTACCCATTTATTCTCTGTAACTTCAATTTAAATGTAAGACACTTTGTTTTTGTTCTGTGCTGTATTTTTAGAGTCTACTTGTTATAGCAGATACTATACTTTGAGAGAACTAATGAAGTACACATTTAAAAAATAGGTAGATGAATGGAAGGAGAGAGACTTCAAAGTTAGGAAAATAGTTTGAGGGGGAAAAGTAGAGGTGGGTGAATATACACAATGAATTGTAGTGATAGTCAGTGACTTAATATGACTTTTGGTTTTTAGTTAAGAAATTATGGAACAATATTTAAAAAATCGTGGAGATAACACTACTAGTAGTGCAATAGCCTTGGGAAGTGGAGGTCACAGGCTCATTCAGCACCACCATAAATCACTGGTGAGCAGTGCCATGGTTAAAAAAAAAAGAAAAGTAAAAGAAGAGAAAGTTAGGTTATATTTTCAAAAGTTCTGAAGAATGAATTTTTGCGTCCGAAGGTATTTTTGCATGTTAGTTATCTCAGACTTTAGAAGAAAAAAATTTGATTTCTGCTGTTAAATGTAATTCATAGACTTTACCTATGAAAGACAATTTCTCTAGTGTCATTTTGCTAGAACTTTAGAAGTTTGCTTTTCTATGTACAGATTTTAATTAATCTTTATCTTTGAGCTGGAAGACACACCTAATACGGTATGGCTCAAATTATTACCACAGTACTGTAAGAACTCTCAAGGTAAGTATGCTTGTTTAACACGTTGCTTAGCACTTACTAGGGGCCAGTAAATATTGATTGTATGAATACAATTTGTTGAGTGAAAATAAGTCCCAAAGATTTTTGAATTTTTTTTATTGGGAGGATTATTTATTTACAGTTGGCAGTAAATATAATAGTTGATACATGTGTAGTGTTTCTCAATTTTCTGCATAACACTCTAACTACCCCCACCAATCCCAAAGAATTTGAATGGCTTAATGTAAGATACCCAACAGAATGCTTCCAAATCTAGTCTTTTAACAATTTCATAGCCTTTTAGGGTATATAATTCAAGAGACTAAATACATAATTCAGACTCTAGACTTAGATTTTTCTTCTTTAATGATTACCAATTAAAATAAATCTCTGAATATACTAGTATTTATTTTATCAGAGATAAATAGCTAAATGGAACTACTTTGGATTAAATAGAATAGAATTGTAACCACAACTCAACTATCTTTAGTAGATTACTTATTAGTATTCTAGTCTTTTCTAGAAGGCACAGTGATTTCTATTTGCTTTAACTTTGTCTTGGTCTCTGCTTGGCTGACTACTGGCAACTTTGACATTAGAAATCCACATCTGGTTTTAGGTGCTTAAAAACTCTTTTCTTCCCATTCTCAATTTTCTTTTCCCTCTTACCAAGAAGAAATAAAATTTATCTCCTTTGCATTTAGTTATCAGACATTCATGCCTTTATCCTAAGAAATGAGCCAGAAATTCATTTATCACTGTTACAGGACTAGGGGAAATATAGGCTCTATAGTGGAAATGTGAGGTTCCTGCTGTCTTAGGGTTCAAGAAGACAATGGATAGTTATTGTTATCATCACATTATTTGGAATTGGGTTAACTTTGAAAAGTCCCTTTGTTAGGATTTTCTGTATAATACCCAACATCTTGTATATAGCTGTGCCACTGGTTGCTTCTGTTCTCCCTGGTCTAGACTTTTGAGAGAGTCAACATATCAAAGACTCAGCCTATGTATTAAAAAGAATCATTCTGTGTTTTAAAAAGTTCTAGACATGTGATCAATTTTCCCCCTCTCATATTAATTAAATAGTGATTTATATGACTACAATTTAATAGGAGTCACCTCCTTGGTGTCACACTAAGGACCCCTTAATTCATTGTCCTGCTGACAGCCAGGTATCCTACCCTTTCCAGCAGTTATTGTTGGAGCTAACACCAGCAGCTGCCTCCAAGTTGCCATCTTGGCTCCGCCGCTTTCCTATTCTTTAACCCTCTGGGAGTATGGACCCAGGGCCATTGTGGGATGTAGAAGGTGGAAAGTCTGGCTTCTGTAATTGCTTCCCCGCTGAACATGGGTGTTTACAGGTTGATCCATACTCCCAGTCTGCCTCTCTGCTTCCTTACTGGGGTAGGGCTCTGGGGAAGCAGAGATCCAGGACACATTGGGGGGGGGGGGGGGTGTCTGTCCAGGGAAGTCTGTTCAGCATCATGCTAGCATCTGGAACCTGGTGGCTGAAAAGAGAGTTAACATATAAAGCCAAACAAGTTATTGACTGATCATGAACCTAAAGGCTGGAGTAGTGCAGATGAAGAGTTGGGGGAGGGGTGTCTCTGTTCTGTAGATGGCTAATAGGCCTATTTTAGTTCTATTCAAAAGGGCCTGTGGCTGTTATTTTTTTTTCCCTGAGCCTGAAATCTGATATGCAGGTGGATCCAAGTTATTGTCTGGGAAGATGATGTCATGGCTGGAAAAGGAACAGAAAGCTGCATCAGATAAGAGAGTAGCTCCCTAATATGTGAAAGGGTTATAAATATTGTTAACTGTAAACCCCATCGATTTGATGTGGTCTGGGGCCCATATTCAGCTTGGAAGTCTATATGACCTCTGCATCCCTGTTATCTGAGCTCACATTCTGTGGTCATAAGTAGGAACATTCCAAGCTGCCCTAATATCAACCCATCTTCCTCAGGTGTAGCATAGAATATGTTGTCCATCCTCCCTTTGTTGGATGGAGCAATAATGTTTTTTTAATAAATTATTTTTTTGTCCATTTTACTCATTAAAATCAATTTGTAATATACAGATAAGCAAAAAAAAAGAAAAAAAGAAATAAATTTAAAAGCATTAACTAAATATATTTCTGAAAAATTCCAATAAAAACATGAAAATATTTAACAACTTAAAAAGACTTTGTATTTTTATTCTGAGAAAGTACTCACATTTGGGAAGGCCAATTTGAAATTTACTATTAATCATTTATTTATTTGATCCTCTGTGATTTCATGTCTGTGCAATTCTACCACTATTGGTGGACATTTCCTTAAATTTAAGAGAGGGGGAGAGAGATAGATATCACAAGCCTGTCATGAGTGGTTCACTAGTGTAGTGCTAGCGGTTCAACTTGGAACCTTGAGTATGGTGAAGTGTATGGTCTACTGGGTGAGCTATCTTCTGGCCCCTAACATTTACTTTTTTTTTTTTTGTGATAAGTAGGATATTACCCAGGGTATCTAGCTCAAAAGTACTTTTTAGACAGCAGATGCTGTTTTACATTTTGTAGGCCTTTGTACTTTACTTTGGTGACAGATGCATCTTCACTGTTAGATAAAGTTATTTATGTGTGGGAAATTCTTTGAAGATTACTAGGTAGTGATATATTGGAAGGAGATTTTTATATTAGTCAACCAGCTTGGTAATTTTTCCTCTATCAGTTGTAAGAGGTTTCTTTCTCTGTGTCAAAGTTATGACTTGAAGTTAATCTGACAGAAGATTATTCAGATAATTTTGACATACTTGTAATAATGTTTATATGCATCAAACAAAATGAAAGTGTTTTCAATTCTGTCTTACAATTTTGTCTATGTGTCCAATGTTAAGAATTGTTACAATTTCTGAAAACACTTTCATTTTGTTTGATGCATACAAATGCCTTAGGTTTACATTTAAACATAATATTGTACAATAGAAACCACTGCAGTCATGAGGAAGAACATTCACAGATAGTTGTTGTTGCTTATCAGAAACACACCCATAATTCATCATAATGGTGCTGCTTTTACAGGACTTAGGAATCAATATATAAATTTTATCATAAAAAGATAATTTATATCTAAAGTGGTTTTGATCTTGAAACACTCCTAGGGGCATGGTCATGGAAACAACCAAAACCCAAACTGTATCTCAGACTTTTTGAGAACTGTAGTAGTTAACTGTTATCTTTCAAAACCTTGGTGGTGAGTGTGATGTGCCCTGTATTCATTACAATATTGTCGCTTATGATTAATCATTAATAAAAATTAAAGAAAGATTTTTTTATCTCTAATAAGTAATAAACCTATTTGGAGATGCACAGAACCACACACACACACACACACACACACACCTGCATCAAATGAGATTTCTGGAAACTAAAATGTTCTCCATATTGCTGGTAAGGAGAAGGATTTGAGGTGAAAAATACGGACCTGTGTGATTATTTTCCTTCTTTTGGCACAATCTTAATCTTTAGGGGTAGATGGTGTGAGGGTGGTTTAATGTAGGTATGAGAAAAAAGGAATAGGGTAGCTAGTAGAAAAGCTACCTTTTGTATTGTATAAACAATGATTCAATGTCAGAAATACAGATCCTTGAAGCAGAATATAGATCTCAATGAAAGATTGATGTGTTGGGAGTTGGGCGGTAGCGCAGAGGGTTAAGCACACGTGGTGCAAAACGCAAGGACCTGAGTAAGGATCCTGATTCGAGCCCCCGGCTCCCCACATGCAGGGGAGTCGCTTCACAGGCGGCAAAGGAGGTCTGCAGGTGTCTATCTTTCTGTTCCCCTCTCTGTCTTCCTCTCCTCTCTCCATTTCTCTTTGTCCTATCCAACTACAACGACATCAATAGCAACAATAATAATTACAACAATAAAACAACAAGGGCAACAAAAGGGAAAATAAATAAATATTTAAAAAAAAGAAAGATTGATGTGTAGTGTCTATGTCCTTATATATAAAGTAGCACTAGAAAAACAGTATTAAAGGATATTTTATAAAATTATGCTTATAAAGTAAGTAGAAGATGCCAGTCAATATTTGTATCCCAAGGGCACAACAAATGACTTTTCATTAATATTTGAAAGTATAATACATAAGGAGAATACCAATAAAGATTTTTTTTTCTTCAGGGATCAAAATTAAAAGACTGATCACACCAGGGAAGAGAGACTGTATTGGAATATATAAGTATATATTATCAAGCAGGAGAATAATATTTTATGTACATATGGAATTTTTTGAATCATTTGATATAACAGATAAAAACAGGGATAGGGAATGGCTTAGCCAGTAGAATGCAAGCATTACTATTCATGATGTCCTGGGTTCAAAGTCTAGCATCATGGCACTGGAAGAAGCTCTGGAGCATTGTCGTGGTGCCTCCCTCTCTCTACCTGAAATAAAAGGAATGAAAAAGTCACCCTGGTACTGGCAAATCAAACAAGTGGAACACACAGAAAGAAAAACAATGTCAAATGTTATGTCATTAAAAGAAATAAAATAGCAATGAAGGTGATTAAAAGTAAAATAAAAAAATCTATAATCTCTCTGAAAATTCTCTGTTGTCTGAAAGAATGTATTTTTGTGCATTGATGGTACCAGGGTCTTGTGTAGCTGCTCCCATGCTGACCTTTTCATTCTTTTTATTCTAGATAGATTGAGAGAGAGAGAGGAGAAAGAGAGAAACTGGAGCTTCCACCAGATACTATGGCATTGACATATGCTGTTAGACTTGACCTGAGGACCTTGTGTTGTTAAATGTACTCTACTGGGTGAGATGTCTCTCAACTCCCGAATTATTATTATTATTATATATATTTATTTATTTGGATAGAGACAGGCAAATCAGAAGGAAAGGGGGATAAGGAGAGAGAGAGAGGGAGAGAGAAAGAGAGACACCTGTTGCACTTCACTACTTGTGGACATTCCTCTGCATGTGGACCAGGGCTTGAATCTCAGTCCTTGAGTGTGATAATATGCACACTCCAACTAGCCCCTGCTGATTTATATTTTATGCTTGCTGGAAAATGAACTTTGCACACACATGATGCCCCATGCTCAGTGATTTCCCAGGGCCATTATTTCATACTTTATTTTACAGAGGGGGGTGGGAGGGAGAAAGTGAGAGAGTATAGAGGAAAGAGAAGGAGAGACAAAGAAAAGAGAAGCCACAGCTCTGTTCCACCATTGATGGAATTCTCTTAGTGTTGTCTATGGTGTTACCAAGTGGTGTCAGGTACTGAGCTCAGGGGCTTACACATGGTAAGGCATTATGTGATCTTCTTGGTGAATTATCTTCCAGTCCTAGAAGAATATATTTTGTTGTTATTGTTTTAGAAATTCTGGTGCCTGCCTCATAATAAATATTAAGTAAAGCTAAAGCTTGTTTTTACTAAATGAATACAATGAATAAGTAATTATTTTCTGATAATTCTCCCCTTAGAATTTTATACACAAGTCGTTTTAAATATTTTATTTATTTATTCCTTTTTGTTGCCCTTGTTGTTTTATTATTGTAGTTATTATTATTGTTGTTGTTGTTGATGTTGTCTTTGTTGGATAGGGCAGAGAGAAATAGAGAAAGGAGGGGAAGACAGGGGGAGAGAAAGATAGACACCTGCAGACCTGCTTCAACACCTGTGAAGCGACTTCCCTGCAGGTGGGGAGCCAGGGGCTCGAACCACGATCCTTATGCCATTCCTTGCACTTTGTGCCACATGCACTTAACCAGCTGCGCTACTGCCCGACTTCCTATACACAAGTCTTTAAACTCCACTGACTTAGGGGAATAAATTCAGCATCTCCATATTATTGACTCTGAGTACCATATTGCAAACTGTTTTAAATAAATCGGGTCTATTTACAAAATACAATATTGATTGCTTTCATGATCATGAGCAAATGTTTTATTGACTTCATTTACACTGCACAGGAGGGGCGATGGCTATTTCAAAGTTGACTTGGTTTCCAACTCTATTTTTTTAAATTATCTCTGCAACTACTCTGAGACCTTTGCTTTAGGAAAAATATTTCACTTCAGAAATAAGATGTGCTACTTGGGACCCACTTGCCATTATACATTCTGATCTGAAAACAATTTTCTCTTATACAAGGAATTTATAAGGTGGGTTTTTTTTTGATACTTGGAAGGATTAGAAAATTTGATTTAGGCTAGTTATTTGTACTAAGCACTATGCTGCATTCACTATAATGATAAGAGAAAGGGGTCTATTAATTAATTTATTTTGTATTATATTTTTATTTATAAAAAGGAAACACTGACAAGAACCATAGGATAAGAGGGGTACAACTCCACACAGTTCCCACCACCAGAACTCTGTATCCCATCCCCTCCCCTGATAGCTTTTCTACTCTTTATCCCTCTGAGAGTATGGACCCGGAGTCATTATGAGGTGCAGAAGGTTGAAGGTTTGGCTTCTGTATTGCTTCCCCGCTGAAGATGGGTGTTGGCAGGTCGATCCATACTCCCAGCCTATCTCTCTCTTTCCCTAGTGGAGCAGGGCTCTGGGGAAGCGGGGCTCCAGGACACATTGGTGGTGCCATCTGCTCAGGGAAGTCTGGTTGGCATCACGGTAGCATCTGGAACCTGGTGGTGGTGATTTGGTGGGTTTCTGAAGTCGTTCTAGTCTTGCCTTGTTGCAGTCCCAGATGATCTCCTCTGGTATTCCTAGTTGACCGCAAAAGTATTTAGGACTTTATACAAGGAAGTGCATGATCTAGTTTGAATTCTGTCACCTTTTCCCATATGCATTATGCTTTAGAGGAGAGAGCAGTTAAAAAGTGGTAGACTCGGGAGCAGGGCATTGGCATGCCCAGGAGAGCATGCATGTCTCAGTGTACAAAGGCTGGGTTAAAGCCTCAACCCCCACCTGCAGGGTGGGAAGCTTAACAAGTGGGGAAGCAGAGCTGCTGGTGTCTCTCCCTTTTGCTCCTTCTATAGCCCTCTCCTTTCTCAATTTTTGTCTTTATCCAAAAATAAATAAAATATTTTTGAAAGTGGTAAACTCCAAACTATTTTCTTCTGTATATTCTAGCTAGATGACTTTTTAGAAGTTTAAGCTGAAAAAGATAATATGAATACTAGAGCTGGTTTAAGCTAAAAGGAAATAGACTATTCCAGAAACAATTTAGCACATACAACCATATTAGCACCACCCCAGTCATGTTCCAAATGTGGTTATGTAGTGTGGTTTATGGTATGGCAGAGTGCTATAACATAAAAATGATGTTCTATTTTCTTTTCTCCACTTGAACCAGTGGATTCCTTCCTCAGTTTCCCCTTATCTAACGTTTCAGCTATTGCAATATGAAATGTCTCCAAACCATCTGGTTGGAACTTCCGTGTGCTTTGTCTTAACACAAATACAAACTTTTTCTGGGAAAGTCTGAAGAAAGCTCATGAGATATCTGTGTGCTTTATTTAGTTTTTCAAGTGGAAAAAACAATAGACATTTCCCTGTTTAAAAAGAAAAACAAATCCATTGACTCTTACATACAAATAACTCAAACCAGCTGACCTTTAAAATGTCAAATTTCACATGTGGTCAAGTCTCAGACAGACTCTAAGCTAAGTTTGGAAAAAAATAATTTAAATAATGAACTGGTAAAGCAAATAAAGCAAAATATTTGGTTGATGATTCAGTTGAGTAACCACTACTGACCCAAAACTGCCACTTATTACAGATAAATGCCTTGTAAGATTTTAACTTGGAAAAGTTCAGAAACAACCCAATTATGGTGGGTGTCTTTCCAAATTGACCAGGGGCTAGAAGCAAGAGAAAAGGGAGTATCAGATCCACTCGAGATTGAAATTCTGAGGCCTTAGGGAATTCTGGAAATAACTCTATCATACACATTACTCATTTACTCCTGGCTTGAGTAATGGATTTTTCAGATTATGAACTAAGACTTTTATAGAAGTGAAATAATATGGACTTACCCCACCCCCTATACACCCCCACCATAAAATTCAAAATAAAAAACATTCCTAGACTGTAATAAAAAAAAAAGTGTAGGGCCTAGGGAAAGATAGAAACAGACTGGGGGTATGGATTGCCCTGTCAATGCCCATGCCCAGCAGAGAAGTAATTACAGAAGCCAGACCTTCCACCTTCCGCATCCCATAAAGATCTTTGGTCCATACTCTCAGAGGGATAAATAATAAGGAAGTTTCCAATGGAGGGGATTTGATATGGCACTCTGGTGGTGGGAATTGTACCTCTTTTATCCTACAATTTTGTCAATCATTATTAAATCAATAATAAAAAAATTGAAAAATAAGAAAACACAAAGCAGAACTTGGATGGGTTTTGGTGTACTGCACCAAAATAAAAGACTCTGGGGTGGAAAGGGAGGTTTTAGGTCCTGGAACAAGATGGCAGAGAAAGACCTAGAGGGGGTTGAACTGTTATGTGGAAAACTGAGAAATGTTACACATGTACAAAGTGTTTTATTTTAATGTTGACTGTAAACAATCCCCTCAATGAAAAAAAATTATACAAACTTAAAAAAAAAAGTTTATGGGGGGTCGGGCGGTGGCGCAGTGGGTTAAGCGCACGTGGCGCAAAGCGCAGGGACCGGCGTAAGGATCCCGGTTCAAGCCCTGCTCCCCACCTGCAGGGGAGTCGCTTCACAGGCGGTGAAGCAGGTCTGCAGGTGTCTATCTTTCTCTCCCCCTCTCTCTCTGTCTTCCCCTCCTCTCTCCATTTCTCTCTGTCCTATCCAACAACAAAGCAACGTCAACAATGTCAATAATAACCACAACGAGGCTGCAACAACTAGGGCAACAAAAAGGGGGAAAAATGGCCTCCAGGAGCGGTGGATTCATGGTGCAGGCACCGAGCCCAGCAATAACCCTGGAGGAGAAAAGAAAAAAAAAGTTTATGGCAATCTAACAAATTTCTTATTTTTCCCATGGCGGCTATTTTAATACCTTGTTTTTTTTGTTTTTGTTTTTAAATATTTTATTTATTTATTCCCTTTTGTTGCCCTTGTTTTATTGTTTTAGTTATTATTGTTGTTGGATAGGACAGAGAGTTGGAGAGAGGAGGGGAAGACAAAGAGGGGGAGAGAAAGACAGACACCTGCAGACCTGCTTCACCACTTGCGAGGTGACTCCCCTGCAGGTGGGGAGCCAGGGCTCAAACTGGGAACCTTGCTCTGGTCCTTGTGCTTAGCGCCACCTGCGCTTAACCCACTGTGCTACAGCCTGACTCCCCCTTGTCTTATTTTTATGTATACTAATCTGGTATACTTATTTTCACTATCACCCTAAGCAAATGTTTTGTTTACTTTCTGGGTATCATTACTGTCCAGATTCCCAAAGTCACACTATTCTCACATTCATTAATATTCCCTGATTTCTGTGAGGTTCTGTTGTGAAGACTCTTATTTAAGTACTTTCTATTTGATACATGTCAAAATCCCTAAACTTCCCTATGTAATTATGTAGCTATCTGAAAGAGGGGTGAGAGAAAGAAGCCGGATGTAATTTCCTAATGAGACTCCTGTCATGTCCTCATATTCACACTACAACACACTGCAGGATGAATGTAATTTAAAAATTATCATGAAAAAAATTGGCAAGTCTACATAAAGTCAATTTTATATATGTTAAGTCTTAGTAACCCAAGGACTTTTTATACTCATCTTTCCTTTTTGTATCAGCCCTTCACTAATGGAAAAGGAATGCCCTCTGTTTGTCACTAGATCTGATAATGAATATGATAATTAAGATGTAGTTTTACTGGTTTGAAGCTCAAGACTTATCCTATTTTATAAGGGAAACTTAAGATATCAATAAACACTTCTGTACTTTATCATTTTCTCTTCTTTATGCTCCTGGTTTTACCTTTCTAGGTAAGTGTCCCTGTTGGAAGTATACTTCAGTTCAACTAGAAAATATCCCAGACAGAAGACAGAATGTTGCATGGTCACTTCCCATTATTACATCCAGTCTCCAATCAATGACCCAAAAATTTGTACTCACTACACTAACTGTAAAATTCTCTTGAAACTAACTTACAATGATGAAACCATCTCTATCTCACTGAAGTAAAAAAAAAAAAGTCTAGATTAGAGAAAAAGTAATGATATGGTGTTCCTGCTTAATCAAAGTGAGTTGATAAATAAAAAACACATGAGGGCTGAAGAGTTAACTCAATGGAAGACCACAGGGCTCACATGCCTGCGACCCCATTTTCAATTCCTGGCATAACATATGTTGGAAAAAAATAATGCTACAGTCTCTCTCTTCTTATAATAAAGAAAACATTAAAAAGAAATATTCCTTTAAAAATAATAAAATTGCATTATTTAATTTTTTTAATATTTATTTATTTATTTTCCCTTTTGTTGCCCTTGTTGCTTTTCATTGTTGTTGTAGTTATTATTGATGTTGTTATTGATGTCATTGTTGTTGGATAGGACAGAGAGAAATGGAGAGGAGGGGAAGACAGAGAGGAGGAGAGAAAGATAGACACCTGCAGACCTGCTTCACTGCCTGTAAAGCGACCCCCCTGCAGGTGGGGAGCCGGGGGCTCGAACAGGGATCCTTATGGCGTGCCTTGTGCTTTGCGCCACCTGTGCTTAACCCGCTGTGCTACCACCCAACTCCCGAGCTTTCCTATTCTTTGACCCCGTGGGAGTATGGACCCAGGGTCATTATGGGGTGCAGAAGGTGGAAGGTCTGTCTTCTATAATTGCTTCCCTGCTGAACATGGGCGTTGATAGGCTGATCTATATTCCCATCCTGTCTCTCTCTTTCCCTAGTGGGGCAGGGCTTTGAGCAAGCAGAGTTCCAGGACATACTGGTGGAGTCATCTGTCCATGGAAGTCCAGTTGGCATCATGGTAGCATCTGGAACTTGGTGGCTGAAAAATAGTTAATATATAAAACCATACAAATTGTTGATTAATAATGAACCTAATGGCTGGAATAATTCAGATGAAGATTTGAGGTCTCCGTTTTGGAAATAGCTAGTAGGTCTATTTTAGGTATATTCCAAAGGGCCCATGACTTTATTAGTTTTTGCCTGAGCATGAAATCTGATATGCAGGTGGACCCACATTATTGTCTGGGGAGATGATGTCATGGCTGGAAAAAAGGGCTAGAGAGCTGGGTCAGGGAAGAGAATAGCTCCCAAATATGGGAAAAGTGTATAAATATTGTTGACTGTAAATCTCACTGATTTGATCTGGGGCCCATATTCACCATAGGAGCCTATGTAACCTCTATATTCCTGTGTGTTCGAACTTGCATTCTGTGGTCATCAATAGGAACATTCCAAGTTGCACCAATTTCAGGACCTGTCTTCTTCAGGTGGTAGGTAGAGTATGTTATCCAATCTCCCTTCGTAGTAGTTGGATATTGGTTGTAATTATCCTGTTTCAGTTACTTTGATTTTCCAAGCTATTTCTGACTTCAGGACCTTCAGAGAAACAGTTCTTTCTCAAAGCCTTTCCTCTCCCAAGCCCCCCACTTTTAGCTGGATAATATCTACTGTAGCTCATTGTGATTCAGTCATGAAATGTAATTTCCTATGAGTGACGGAGTGAATAAATGAGAGATAGAAAGAGAAGCAATGCCGAGTTGTAGCCCTCTAGAAGAATGCAGTCTTCCTAGGATTATGTTTTTAACTACTTTTATTTATTTATTATTTTTATTTTATTTTTGCCTCCAGGGTTATTGCTGGGGCTTGGTGCCTGCACTATGAATCCATTGCTCCTGAAAGCTTTTCTCCCCCTTCTGTTGCCCTTGTTGTTTTATCATTGATGTGGTTATTACTATTATTGTTGTTATTGATGTTGTTGTTAAATAGAACAGAGAGAAATTGAGAGGGGAGGGAAAGACAGAGAGGGGTAAAGAAAGATAGACAACTGTAGATTTGCTTCACCACTTGTGAAGCTCCCTTGCAGGTGGGGAGCCAGGGACTTGAACCGTATTTATTTATTTATTTATTTATTTTTATATTACAGAATTACTTGTCGACAGGGGTTTGAGTCCACACCATTTCTACCGCCAGCATTCTGAATCTTCACTCTCCACTGCAATCCACCACAGTTCCCCTAATGTTGTAGACATGGACCAACTGTCATCTCTACAACTATCTGTCCACATTTATACACAGTTGCCCCCCCCCCACTTTTTCCTGATTCAATCCTCTCTTCCCCTCTAAACCACTCATGACAGCGTAACTACCCCCATATGTCCCTCTCCTTTTCCTTCTCTCTCTCTGGGTGCTGATAGAGCTGGAGTTCAGAGCCCTCTTCTCTTCATCCTGTCACTTCTCCCCTGCTGGGAGTATGGTCATTACTGGGACCATTGTAGGCTGCACTTATTTCAGGACCAGTCTTTTTTGAGTGGCAGGGCAGGATACCCCCAGGCTCCCTTTGGAGATTGGGGTTCTCCCTACTGTCACTACTTTACGGTGAGTACAAGGTCCTGGGAGGGCCCGCAAGATGCCGTTTCTTATGGAAGTGACCAGTGGTGGTGGAGATAGAGGTCTAGCCACATCATATGTGTATGGGAATCCAAGGATTCCCTAGCTAGGGCCCCAGATGAAGAGGTGGTATGATATTTGCCAAATGGAGTTAAGTGATGACTCACCTGGTTAAGAGCATGTGTTACAACAGACTATGACCCACATAGTCAACGACTGCCACCTCTCCAGATTCAAAGGAGGTCTCGAAACTTTACATCAGGCTCAACCTGAAGCTGTTGACTGGCTACCGAAGAAGGGCAAATGCTAGAAGAGAAGGATCCTGGTTCCAGCCTCTGGTTCCCACGTGCAGGGGGAAAGCTTTGCAAGTGGTGACGCAGTACTGCAGAAGTTTTCCAGTTTCTCTTCCTCTCAATCTTGCCCTCTCCTCTCGATTTCTGTCTATCCAATAAATAAATGAAGATAATAAAAAATGTTAAAAATAGTGATGTAAAAAAATAGTGATGTGAAAAAAAAGTCATGAAAAAGTTCATGATGAAAGACAACTAATAAGAAAGAGACCTGAACACTTAGAAGAAGCAGTGATTATTTTTAGAAGTTTTTGATATCACAGATATTCTGTGTGTAGATTTTGACAATTTAGAGAATAGTAATATTTGTGTTGGTAGAAAATGGAGGAATTCCTATTTGAGAGAAGTGAATATCAATTTGGACTGGAGTGGAGAGACTGGAGAGGGAAGAACATCACTGAACTATTGAGGTAGAAGAGACCTTATATTTAGATTCAGGTGACTTTATTATTGTCTTATTTATTATTTTTAAAAATTCATTTATTTTATGGAACTAATAGTTTATAGTGCCATTGTTGACATTTATCATCTCAACATGACAGGTTTCTGTGAAACATTTTCACCCCCAGCCTAGATCCCTTCCCACCTGGGACCCCAGAACCCCAAAACCACCAACCCCCACCCCTTACCTTCCTCCACAGAGTTCTTTGCTTTTCTGCAATACATCAAACCCAGTAAAAATGTTTCCCCATTTTGTTATTGCTTCTTAAGTTCTGTTCATGACTGAGATCATCCCATATTCATCCTTATCTTTCTGACTTATCACATTTAACATTATTCTTTCAAGCTCCATCCAAGATGAGGTGAAGGTGACTCAAGTATTGTGTATAGATATCAGAACTTGTTATATACCTCGGTTGCTTCCAAATTTGTTGTTGTAATTATTATTTTTATTACTGGGGGGTTCACTGCTCTGGGGTGACTTCTTCAGATAGAAAGAGGAAGAGAGAGAGGGAAAGAGAAAAAAATTTACTAAAAGTGAAATTAGACTGAATTATTTACTGTTTCTTGAACAACTTTTTGGCCTTTTTTCCTAGCTAACAAATTGATTGTTATTTGTAATAATAACTTAAAAACTACATTACCTGCAAACATCAAACTTCTGGCACTACTATTATTAACGTATATTATTCCTTTAATCTGTTTCTCTCATTTACTTATTACTCCACTATCTGCATTTAAAAAAATTTTAAATTGCCGCCAGTGTTATTTTTGAGGCTTGATGCCTGTAAGACACATCTACTGCTCCTGGTGGCTATTCACCCCCTTTTTTTCTCCTTTTATTTGGTAGGATAGAGAGCAATTGAGAGGAGGAGAGACAGAGATAGAGAGATAGGCTGCTGCATTCCTGAACCACCTGTTTTCCCCCTGAATATGGGGACTTGGCACTAAAACTCAGGTCCTTGAACATGGTAACCTGTGATCTCAACCAGCTGTACCCACACCCCAGTAAACTTACTGGCAATGCATAAAAGCTATTTGCTTCTAAAGAGTGTTGTTCTTTGTATAGAAACCTGTAGTGTGTCTGGTGTGGGGGGGTGTGTTCTCACTCAGGCTTTACCACTCCAGTGTGACTTTTTCCAGAGAGACAGAGACTGAGATTCTGAGCCAGAGGGAAAGACACCACAGCATTAAAACTTCTCTCAGTGTGGCCGGGCTCGAACCTGGGTTGTACTGATGAGACAGCAAGTGCACTATTGAAGTGAACCATCTTGCCAGCTGTTCTGTACAAAAAACTTTAAATAGGGATTTTTTAAGTATGCATCCATAAGAAGGTAAATAAAATAATTATAAAATAGAAACTCAAAATTAGAAAAGGACAGGAAAATGAGAGAAAAGAAAATTTTTAATTCAGGAAGGGGATCATTGCATGTCCTTGGATGGACAGTGGGGTATAGGGAAAACTTTCCTGTAGAGTCAGCGAGATAGTCAGGCAACTGTCATTTAGTAACTTCAAATTATATGAACATTTATCCAACTATATTTCCCATTGACTTATGCTACAATGTGAAATATGTTGTTTTCACCTGGAATTGAGTATAAATAATGGATTACCTTGTTTCTAACAAGTATCCCTTGCTAAGTCATTAACTTTACCGGAAGTTTGTTCACTATAAAGGCTTGTGTGGAGACTTTTTTCCAGAGCATGTAATCAAGGGCTTTAGGACCTATCTTTAATTGGAAATGGCCTCCACTGATTTTTTTTTTGAATAATAGAATGCTTTTATGGAGCAAAAATCTATGGGGTAGGGGGCTATATCTCCTTTTCTGCCTTTTTTTGTTTATTTTTGCCTCCAGGGTTATTGTTGGGGCTCAGTGCCTGCACTATGAATCCACTGCTCCTGGTGGCCATCTTTTTTCCATTGTTGTTGTTGTTGATGCTGTTGTTGTTGCACAGGACAGAGAAAAATTGAGAGAGGTGGGGAAGACACAGAGAGAGAGAGATAGACACTTGCAGACCTGCTTCACTGCTTGGAAGCGTTTACCCTGCAGGTGGGGAGCTGGGGGCTTGAACTGGTATCCTTGCGCCAGTCCTAGGGCTTCACATTCTGTGTGCTTAACCTGGTGCATGACCACCTGGTGCCCTCTGTCTATTTTTTGTTAGTTTGTTTCTACATAATTTATGTGCATATACAGAAACCAAGTACAAAATAAGAGTGTAGGTAAGCATGAGTAAGACAAATAACAGGAACATGATAATACACAAATGCATCTCAGTGCTTAAAACAAAAATCAAGCAATAGAAAGGATGGAAGAACATACCTAAAATACTAATGGTGTTGGGGTTAAGAGATAGTTCACCTGGAAGAACATGTGCCTTTCCATGCTTGAGATTCTGGATTTGAGCCCCTGGATTAGATAGGAGAAGCATGGACAGCACTGGGAGAATATCACATATGATGGAATGAAGATATTCTCTTCTCTTCTCTTCTCTTCTCTTCTCTTCTCTTCTCTTCTCTTCTCTTCTCTTCTCTTCTCTTCTCTTCTCTTCTCTTCTCTTCTCTTCTCTTCTCTTCCCTTCCCTTCCCTTCCCTTCCCTTCCCTTCCCTTCCCTTCCCTTCCCTTCCCTTCCCTTCCCTTCCCTTCCCTTCCCTTCCCTTCCCTTCCCTTCCCTTCCCTTCCCTTCCCTTCTCCTCCCCTCCCCTCCCCTCCCCTCCCCTCCCCTCCCTTCTCCTCCCCTCCCCTGCCCTCCCCTCCCCTCCCTTCTCCTCCCCTCCCCTCCCCTCCTTTCTCTTCCTCTCCCTTCCCCTTTCCTCCCCTCCTTTCCCCTCCCCTCCCCTCCTATCTCCTCCCCTCCCTTCCTTTCCCCTCCCTTCCTTTCCCCTCCCCTCCTTTCCCCTCCCCTTCCCCCTTCCCTTCCCCTCCCCTTCCCTTCTTCCTTCTCCTCTCCCCCCCATTCCCCTCATTTGCTAAGGCAAATATGAAAATATTGATCCCAGGAATGTCACTTGATGATATCATACCTACATAAGACCCTGGCGCTACAATGAATAAATGAGTAGTTATCTCATTTATTACTAGTTATCTACAGGTGTGTGAATTGTGGCATATGTAGTTTATGCTTTTTGTCTTTACCTTTTTAATGGTCTAAATTAGCTGCAATTATGTTTACCTTTCACAGTAATAAAATAAAGAGTAATTTAATTGTCATTCTTTTCCTGCATACCCCCCCAAATTCTGATATGATGGAAGTTTATTAATCTGTATTTACTATTTACTGACTGGTCCTTAATGATAGTAATGAAAAATCTTATTCTTATCCTGTCACTTTAAGTCACAATCAATGTTCTATAGGGGGAAAAATGAATCACTTTCTCAATCATTACTAGAAAGTTTACTTTCTGTAATATAAGTGTGATCTAAAAATGGAATAAGACCTCCATAAGACCACACTCCATTTAGAGAAAATTAAAAATATACAGTTTCTAACTATAGTTCATAGAAGGTAAATTCCTACTGGGTTAGAACAGGACCATGGGATAAACTATTCTTTTTTAGAGCAATGCATGTAAAGGTTATTTATTTTTAGGTTATATAATAACCAACTTCAAGTTCAATCCTTTTCAATTCACCTTATAATTTCTCCTATACCAGTGCACCATTTTCATAATTAATATTTTAACTTAAATAATTCAACATAAATTATGAAAACTTCATCTTACTACTATAAGTGGAAAACCAGTTCACTTACCATAAAAAGACAGTAACTAAAAATAAAGACAGTATAAATAAAATAGTGTTATTAAATTCTATCTAGGTAGTGTTGCCTGTTTCTTGGCTCCGATACTGAATTCTTATAAAAAGAAACCTTAGCAAGTGTTGGAGAGATGCTAATGACATACTACCATGGCACAGAGACTTATTTATTTTTATCATCACTAGGGCTTGATCACTGCAGGTTGACTTTTCCAGATAGATAGGCAAAGATCTTTCTCCCCCTCTCTCCCCCTTGTCTCAAGTTCTCTCTGTCTTATCTAATAAGAAAAAAAGGTAAAAAAAGGAAAAATAGCTGCAGGTGTGGTGGATTTGTCATGTAGACACTGAATACCAGCGACAACCCTGATGGCAATAAAATTAATTAATTAAGCATTTAAAATAGAAAGGCAAAGAGAAATGGTACCCGCATATTTCAAAAACTGTACTGTAATCCATTAATCCCCCCCCCCAATAAAGTAAAAGAAAGACAGAAATAGACAGAGGGAAAGAAACTACAACACTGAAACTACCTTCAGTATGGTAAGGGTCAGACTTGAACTAGGTTGTGTATAGGCATAGAGACTTCTTATCAATCCAGAAAACTAGAAAAAGAATTGAAAATGGATAGCTTTCCAACTGTGCAATTCAAAACTATTTAACAACTCCTATGCTATTCCTGGTACCAGTCTCAGTTCTTGAAAGTATTTTGACAAGTCAACAGTTCAGATTTTAGTTATGATGGATTTAATCTCAGTAGACAGCAGGCAGATTTCACTCAAAAAGCAGTATCTGAGACTGAATGGCAGAATCTGAAGTCAAGATAGTCCTGTGAAAAACCTGTGCATAGAATTATGTTGGCTTCTATCGCAACAGTATAAAGGGAGGAGGAAAACTTGATCCTACTTTGCTGTTTTAATTTTCTAAGCCTGAATTTATTTTAAGTTTAGAGCTAAGGATGAAATACTGAATTTCTTATGCCTTCCTTTTAGTTGCGTTTATCTAGACGTAGGTCCTCACTTCCCAATCTTCTGAGAGTCTGCTTTAGGCTATAAATGTCTCTACAGATGTGAATAATGAGTGCCTTTTCAAAGGTTGACAATGTTTATATACTGAAAATAGTCTTCACTAGTGGAGCTTGTTGGAGTTTATCATTTTCAGAAATACAACCTCTCAAATGTAGATCATTGAACACATTAGTATCATCCCACAGAACATCTTGGCACAAGCACTGCTTTGATACCTTGAAATCCAAGATAAATGCTGTCAGTCAACACAGAAAGTGATTCTTTTATAGGCTAGAGCCTTGATGAGATATGAGTGTTGGAGTTGGCATCCACTGGGATTCCTTTCCCACTGGATATTTTTTTCCAGAGATAATTTTGACAAAGGACTGAAGAGAATCCATCTCAGTTTTATGGGAAATGTGTAGTTACTAGATTTATAAAAATTGCCTTATCTTATATCTACCAGTTTTAAACTTGGTGAGAATCATTTTTTTCATAGCAAAATTGAAACAATAATTAATTTACTACCTTAAAAGTATGAATTCATATCTTAAGTTAATGTTCACAAAATATGATTGATATCCCTAGTTGTCCTACAGACAGAACAATAAATTCATTATCTTCCAATTTCTAGTGCCTTCTTTTTTCCCCTTTTGTTGCCCTTGTTGTTTTATCCTTGTGTTATTATTATTGTTGTTATTATTAATGTTATTGTTGTTGGATAGGACAGAGAGAAATGGAGAGAGAAAGGGAAGACACAGTGGGGAGAGAAAGAGAGACGCCTGCAGACCTGCTTCACCACTTGTGAAGCGACCCCCCTCCATGTGGGGAGCCAGGGGCTCAAACTGGGATTCTTATGCTGGTCCTTGTGCTTCACGTCATGTGCACTTAACCCGCTAAGCTACTGCCTGGCCCCCCTACTAGTGCCTTCTTTGCTTACTATATGCTGGACACTTTTTTTTATTTTTATCTTCACCTCAACTCTCTGAAATAGACTTTCTCCCCACTTTAAGATGTATAAATTGAAGGTTTTATGGAACTGTTCAGTGTCACATAGCTAGAGATGGTGAGTCAATACCTTCTCATTCTAAAAGTCTGTATCTTTTCGATTTGTTCTTAACTTTGAAATGACTCTCCTGGTAAGGTGTGACTGGACTATAACACAGTAAAAATATGATAAACTTTTAATATTAATGTTGCCAAAGTTTAAATTTTTATGTCTCTCCTCTCTATCCCCTGTGGCATAAGGAAAAGTATAAGAAGTTATTACAGAACAGGTTGTAGAATCAGGTGGATTTGGGTTGAATCTAGCTCCATTACTTAATATTTCATGGATGTGGCACAAAATTTAATCAAATAATCATTATTAGCGATTTTAAATATACTTAGTACTTGAATAAATTCTTATAAATTATTTTAATACTTCCTCTCAGTGTTATTATTAAATGAGATAAAGTTGCTTAAGTTCCTAGCACATTGCCTAGCATAGGGTAAGTGCTCAATAATAGATAACAGGAATAGTAATTGCTATCCTTATACATTAATTTAATTGAAGTTTGACTTTTTTTTTTCTTTTTTCCTCCTCCAGGGTTATTGCTGGGCTCGGTGCCTGCACCATGAATCCACGGCTCCTGGAGGCCATTTCCCCCCCCCTTTTGTTGCCCTTGTTGTAGCTTCGTTGTGGTTATTATTATTGCCCTTGTTGACGCAATTCGTTGTTGGATAGGACAGAGAGAAATGGAGAGAGGAGGGGAAGACAGAGAAGGGGAGAGAAAGATAGACACCTGCAGACCTGCTTCACCGCCTGTGAAGCGACTCCCCTGCAGGTGGGGAGCCGGGGGCTCGAACCGGGATCCTTACTCCGGTCCCTGCGCTTTGCGCCACATGCGCTTAACCCACTGCGCCACCGCCCGACCCCCGAAGTTTGACTTTTTATATTACATTAGTTTCTCCATAGTATTCTGTGTAACCTGTTTTTCCTTCTGTGAGTTTAAAAATTCATATTATATTTGATTAATCTTGACTTTAACTTCATCTTTACAGTGCGTAGTCAGGCTCTTCATATATGTTGTTTGCTGTATGAATATTATATGACCTTGTGTATTAGTGTGTACATACATGTACATACCCAGTGCAAACATACATACATATAAATAGAATTAATGCATATATGTGACATAATATATATGAATAGATTTGTATATCTGTATTTGAGTATATCGGTAAGTGACTTATAGATACAGTGAAATATCCTCTGAAACACTGCCTTATTGGGTATAATTTTGTTAGCAGCCCCACTGATCTTCTCTTGGGAATTCAGATCCATCTTTAAGCAGCTAGATTTTCTGGAAGATTGGTGACTTAATTGTCAAAGCTAAAGGAGAACAAATTTTGGTAAAAGAGACAACCTCTCCAGCTGTTCCCTTTCTCCTCTCTGAAGATGTGAATACTTCCCACAAACTCCTGTACAGAACTAGAAGAAGCAGAAAGGAAACTGTTGAACTGTTTATTTTATTGCAAACAAAGGTTAAGAAAGTCTTTTCTGAATGTTTTTCTTGGAAGCAAAGAATGAAATCTTATATTAGTGGACCAATATGTTTATTTTGATGGAGTATAAGACTTAACTACCTTGAATTGTATCTCTGCTCAGGGCATGTGTACATGATCATCTTAAAGCCAAGTAATCTAATACAGCCATTGGGTAAAGCTACTAAGGAAGAGGGGGGGAGAGAAATTGAAGTTTAAGAATCAGACGTCACATTTCTCATGGACCATGTAGAATTAGAAGGTAGTTCTTGGGCATGTATTCTCAATAAGGAAACCAAGATCAATCAAATAGTTGTTGAGCTCAAATAAGTCAGTCTCCTGATTTCATCTTCATGCAATAGCAGTATTTTGTTTTAGTTCTTTATGTTTTATTTCTTTTTGTTTTACTTATTTATTTGCCACTAGAGATATCACTGGGGGTTAGTGCCTGCATAACTCTACCTTTCCTGGTGGCCATTTTTTCTTTCCTCTAGATAGAGTTGAGAGACAGAGAGAGGAAGAGAGAAACCACAGTACCTGTCTGTCACTTATGAAGCTTCCCTCTAATGTTACTATCTGGGATTCAAACCTGGGTCCTTATGGATGGTAACATATGTGCTCTGTCTGATGAGCTACAACCAGCCCTAATTCATCCCTCATTCAACTTTTGTATAGTGTCATAACATTCTAGGCTGTTCTCACTTCAGAACTAGTTTTCTCTGAGTGGCAGACTAGTATGACCCAGACTCCCTTCAGAGAGTAGACCAGTCCTTACCATTGCTAGTTCATAGTGAGGGTGCTGTCCTGAAGAAGCCCACAAGAGAGATTAAGATGACATTCTTACTGGTGTTCACCCAAAATCTTAGCTAAGAATAGGTATAGATAGACGCTGAGCCCTCTAAAATGTTGCTGGGGTGCAGTTGTAATGGTCAGGTCCCAGTTGCCAACTCCACACAATTCCCATCACCAGAATTCTGTATCCCATCCCCTCCCTGATAGCTTTCCTATGATTTATCACTCTGGGAGTATGGGCACAGGGTCATTATGGGGTACAGAAGATGGAAGGTTTGGCTTCTGTAATTGCTTCCTTGCTGAACATGGGCATTGACAGGTCAATCCATACTCCCAGCCTGTCTCTCTCTTTCCCTAGTCAGGCAGGACTCTGGGGAAGTGGGGTGCTAGGACACATGGTGGGGTTGTCTGTCCAGGGAAGTCTGGTCGGCATCATGCTAGCATCTGGAACCTGGTGGCTGAAAAAAAGAGTTAACATAGAAAGCCAAACAAATTGTTGATTAATCATGAACCTAAAGGCTGGAATGGTACAAATGAAGTGTTGAAGGTCTCCGTGTTGTAGATAGTTAGTAAGCCTATTTTAGTTATATTCCAAAGGGCCCATGACTATTACTAGTTTTTTTTTTCCTGAGCCTGCCATCTGATATGCAGGTGGATGCAATTTATTGTCTGGGGAGATGATTTCATGACTGGATAAAGGACCAGAAAGCTGTATCAGGGAAGAGTAGCTCCCAAATATATGGAAGGTGCATAAGTATTGTTGATTGTAAACCCCATCAATTTGATTTCTTCTAGGGCCCATATTCAGCTTAGGAGCCCATGTGACCTCTGCATCCCTGTAGATCTGAGCTCACATTCTGTGGTCATGAGTAGCAATGATCCAAGCTGCCCCAATTTCAAGACCCATCTTCCTCAGGTGGAACATAAAGTATGTTGTCCAGCCTCCCGTCGTAGGATGGAATACTCTATACCGTTGTCGATTCACATTGAGGGCAAGGTCCTATGTGGGCCCACAAAGGGGTCTGTTTGTTGTTCCTGATAGAGATGACCAGTAACAATGGAGAGAGGGATTTATTCAAGATCTAAGCCCATCATGTCTGTTTGGGAATCCCTGGACTCTCCGACTAGGGCACCAGCTGATGGGATGGCATGATAGTGACAAAAGAGTCATTGTTAAAGTGTTCCAGTCTCTTGTCCTTATTCAGCTTTTGCAGTCCTTATTTGTTAAGGTTAGCTTTGGAGTGACTGAGGGAAGTGTAAGAGGAAGTAGGTGAGGAGTGTAGCCATACTCCCAACCTGTCTCTATTTCCCTGGTGGGGCAGGGATCTGGGGAAGCAGGGCTCCAGGACTCATTGGTGGAGTCGTCTGTCCAGGCAAGTCTGGTTGGCATCACGGTAGCATCTGGAACCTGGTGGCTGAAAGAAGAGCTAATATATAAAGCCAAACAAATTGTTGATTAATCATGAACCTAAAGGCTGGAATGGTTCAGATGATGAATTGGGGGGTCTCCGTTTTGTAGCTAGTTAGTAGGCCTAGTAGATAGTTGTAGTCTGTTGTATAGATAGTAGGCCTAGCAGAGCCCAGGAATATACTAGTGTTTTTTTCTTTTTCTTTTTTCTTTTGAGTCTGACATTTGATATGTAGGTGGATCCACGTTATTGTCTTGGGAGATGATGTCGTGACTGGAGAAAGGACCAGAAAGCTGGATCAGAGAAGAGAGCAGCTTCCAAATTTAGGGAAAGTACATAAATATTGTTGACTGTAAACCCCATCAATTTGATCTGATCTGGGACCCATATTAAACTGAGGCAGCTTGGAATGTTCCTACTCATGATCACAGAATGTGAGCTCAGATCTACAGGGATACAGAGGTCACACAGTCTCTATTGCCTTCTTAAACCCTAAGACAGCAGGAACCTCCTGCTTCCTCTATAGAGCCTATATTTCCCTCAGTCCTGGAACCTCTAGGGTAAGGCTCACTTTCCTGCATTCTTCTCTCAATTCATGCCAAGTGATATTGCATCTGCTGATCACAACCTAATCAACGCACCGAGTACCATGTGAGCAAACTTCACTGTATCCAGAGACGTCAGGAATGTCAACCCTTTAACCTCATTACTCTGGTGAGATCTTTCCTTTCATAGGATTCTCTAATTCCATTTCAGGTGGTTCATTTCCTAACCAAGTCCCAAAACCTAGATATAGACCAGATACCATGAGGTAGGGCATATGATCACATGTATCCATAAATTAGGGCAAAGTATACACCTGAAAGCAAAAATACACAATAGTCTGCAATGAGTCAGTATATGCAGCAAACAAGTAGAAAGACCGAAGGAGACACCATAACGTTCATAATGAAGTAGTGTCTACTTAGACTTAGATACCCTTCTCATCTACCTCCTATTATACTTCTCTCAGGTCTGGAGTCTTTAAGATCTAGGAGGACCAGCAAAGGATTCCTCCCTTTGGTGTTCCTTGGCTACTGAGGCCTAGATGACACATTGGGTTACCAATTTTGAGCTGTAAAAATAACAATCTGAGGTGTCCAGCAACAAGTTCTCACCCTGAGTGGGGCCAGTTAACCCCGTATAATTTAATTTGGGTACAATGCCACTGAGTTCTCAAAAGACTGAGTTTTTATTATTTTTAGCTCTAATATTAAAGTGGTTGCAATCTTTAGTACCGTGCTCAAGTGCACACACACAAAAAACATGCTGACCACTACCTTTAGTTCCTGTTTTAAATATAAATGTCTTTTGTTTCAGTGTATAGACACCTAGGCCTGAGGACTGAGTCGTGGAATTTGTTACTCTCTCCTTATTCCCTGGCCAAGTCTGCCATTTACTTAGGGATTTTATTGCCTTATTCATGTTCTGTCTTGATCTATTTGGAATAATAGGTTATTGATTTTTCTACTCGTGTTGCTATTGATGTATCTCTTCAGCTCTATTAATAGTTGTTTTATATTTTGTTATATAACTTCATTTGGCATATAGATATTATTCTAATAGAACCTGTTGTTTCACACTGAGGTCCTGCTGTCCGTATAATTAGTTTTTCATTTTCTCCTTTTTTGGGAAATGGCTTCGTTACCTCCGGTTTCTGGGGTTCTTCTCCATGTCATAGTTGGTTTTCTATACAAAATTGTTAAAGGTTCAGCTCCAGACTCCACTTGATCTCTGGAGCAAGGTAATAGGACTACATGCTAAGCCACCATGTTGCTGAAAGACTTTCACTATTTTTTTAATGGAGTGTCAGGGGCTGATCAAAGAGTTTCATACATGTGAGGTATGCATTCTATTATTGAGTCACCTCCCTGAACAAGTTTTCATTTTTGTTAAAGCTTTTGATCATTATTATGGTAGATTTCATTTTGTCCACACACCCCCAAATTCATATTTGGGAGCTCTCACTTCCTGTTGTTTTTGACGGGTTAGGTTGTTTTCGCCGGGCTGGCTTCACGGGCAGGTAACAGACGACCAGGGACTCATAGTTGAGCTGTAGGCAGTATCTCTTTATTCATGCAGGACGCAGCACAATCTAAGATGAGCTAAGCTAAACTCAAGGTAAAGTACTCTAAAACTCACAATGCTGTCTTTATATATACTTGCCAAGTAGGGTGGAAACAGGATGTGACATAGAGAGGGTAGAGAAAAGTGACTGGTAAAAATCAGAGTGTGACAAAGAAGGGATCAGTGTGTGACAAGGAGGGGGTGGAGCAGGAGAGAATCCTATCATAGAACCACCAATGCCCTGGAGTGCTTTATGTAAAAGTGATTTATGTAAATAGACCAAAGCTTTGGATGAGTAAAATCCCTATATAGGCATATGGTTAAGCAGAAGCCAGGGGGAGGTGGCAACTACCCAACATCTCCCCCTTTCTTTTTAACTTTTTGCCATAGTATCAGGAGTGCGGGGCACTTTGTGAGGCAGGGAGACTGATAAGAGGCACACCTTTTTTGGGGGTTCTACTGTCCCTCCTTGCTCAACCTCTCCGTGGAGAGAGAGACTAACAGGATTGACACACCCCTCAGGCTCAAGCCCTTCCAAGCTCAACCATATCCTCACAATTCCCCAACATCTTCCTCTTACTTAATGGCCATATATAACTGGGTCAATGTCTGTAAAAGGCTTCATCTCTGTCAGGGGAATAGCAGTGTAGGGGTGAACGGAAACCTGTTGGGAAGAAAGCAGAATGATTGTAAGTGTCTTCAAAAAGAACTAGCACAAGACAGGGAGGGATAATAAGAGTAGCAAGAGACAGAGTGAGCCTGATGGGTGGAGGAGTGGGGGCCTGATAAGCCGAGGGGCTAGAGGGGTGATCTGGCATTGCAAAATCCCAAGTCAGCTGGCGGTAAGTTCTATGAACTGCTATAGTCATTCTTCAAGAAGTCCAGCAGTATAAAAGGAGTGTACAGCAAGTTCTATAGAAGCATCAGTCCAATGTCAAAGGCCAGGAAATAAATGCCACACGTCTATCTTGATGGAGGAGGACGGCCACTGGAACTTTTCTTCTCTACAGAGAGTGACCTGGAACCGCCAAAACATGGTGGGCGAAACAGAAGCAGGAAGAGCAGACACCGATGGTTGAGAGAACGGCAGTAGGAAAGTCTTGTCCTTTGGAGTCTGTGAATCAGGTTCTCCAGATCGTGTCAGGTCACATCATGGGTTTCGGGGGATGGCTGTAATTGTGGGTGATGTCAGAGGTCAGGGGTCCAAGATGGATTTCTGGGGATTCTATATGAGCAGATGCTTCTTTATGTGAAGGCTTGTCATAGCTGTAGTCAATTACTTATGAAAAAACTTTGTAACAAATTAGAAGTTTACTACAATTGATAACTCAATGATTATAATTGGTTTAGGTATCTTTATAATTTCGTGTAAAGGTCATCTTACGTGACCTCATGTAGCAGTCTTTATATAACAAAGTTTTCAGAAGCCAGGGGGAGGTGGCAACTACCCAACAACTTCCTATGTGTGTTTAGATAGAACTTTTAAGAGATAATTAAAAGTTACATAAAATCACAAGGTGATAGTTCTAATCCTGTAGAGTGGTGACCTCATGAGAAGGGGGAGAGGGTATAGATATGTCTCCATATTTGTGGAGGGGCTACATGAAGTCACAACCAAAAGTCACAACCAAAAGGAACCTGTCAGCAATTTAGGAGAAAAAAATCTCACCCTAACTTGTTCATACTTGTTAGATATAAATTCATCTGCTCACCCCAAGAATGGACTTGGGAAACTTGAAGAAAGGTGAGAAGGCAGACATTGATTTGACTCTGCAGTGTGCACCTGAGAAAACAATAAACTTTTATGCCCTACTGCAAAGTCCCTTTACCATTTTGCCCATTGGCTGAGTACTTCTGGAGTTAGAATCTGGTCCTAGTGCCTAATAATATAAAACAATATTTTAACACATATTTCCTCATTCTTTAGTGACTCAGTTACTGATAGAGATAGAGGAGATTTCTATCTCCTGGAAGTCTGAAATTAAACTGGATGGGTGGGATATATATATATATATATTTTTTTTTAAAGTAAACTTTGTGTAAATTTGGTGCACTCACTTCCTGGCTTAGGCCCCTGGGGGAAGATAAAGTACTAAAATAGCATGTACCTTTCTCATCCTTTATTTTGATTTCTTTGAATATGATTTTTTTTCCTCCAGGGTTATCACTGGAACTTGGTGCCCAGCTCTTCAAATCCATAGCTTCTGGTGGCCATTTTTTTCTACTTTATTTGATAGTCCTGAGAGAGGGGAGAGGGGAGAGAAAAGGAGAGACACATGCAAACCTGCTTCACAGCTTATGCAGTTTGCCCCTTGAAGGTGAGGAACATGGAGGTTTGCAAGTGTCTAACCTATGTCCTTTTGCATAACATGTGCACTCAACCAGGTGTGCCAGTGCCTGACGCCCGAAACAATTTTTATGTCTTACATACTGACAGTGTGAAGGTGAAAATAAATTTCTGTTGTGTATGTCACCTAGTCTATGTATTTTGTTTTAGTAGCCTAAGATACAACTACTTTATCATTATTAGTGTCTTTGTCCTCAAGATAAGCTGTTTTCTTTGACTACAGCAAAAGTCATTCTGTAACTTATTAAAAATAAGGTGGGTAGTGCAGCTGGTTAAATGCACTTCGCGCGCATACCTCCTCCCCACCCCCGCTCCCCGCTGCAGGGGATCATTTCACAAGTGGTGAAGTAGGTCTGCAGTTGTCCCTCTTTCTCTTCCCCCTCACTGCCTTCCCCTCCTCTCTTTTTTTTAATTTTTAATAATTCCCTAAAGGTTTATTCTTTTTATTTATTTATTTTTTATTTAAGAAAAGATAAGTTAACAAAACCATAGGATAGGAGGGGTACAACTCCACACAATTCCCACCACCCAATCTCCATATCCCATCCCCTCCCCTGATAGCTTTCCCATTCTCTATCCCTCTGGGAGCATGGACCCAGGGTCCTTGTGGGTTGCAGAAGGTGGAAGGTCTGGCTTCTGTAATTGCTTCCCCACTGAATATGGATGTTTACTGGTCGATCCATACTCCCAGTCTGCCTCTCGATTTCCCTAGTAGGGTGGGTCTCTGGGGAAGCAGAGCTCCAGGATACATTGGTGGGGTCTTCAGTCCAGGGAAGCCTGGCCGGCATCCTGATGGCATCTGGAACCTGGTGGCTGAAAAGAGAGTTAACATACGAAGCCAAACAAATTGTTGAGCAATCATGGACCCAAAGCTTGGAATAGTGGAGAGGGATACTCACTGCAAACTCTAGTGTACTTCTGCTTTCAGGTATATATTTTGCAGTAGTTTATGGATACGTGTGAACATATGCTCTCTCTCACAGAACCTGGTCTATATCTAGGTTTGGGGACTTTGTTAGAAAGTGACCCACCTGGAATGGAATTAGAGAATACTATGAAAGGAAAGGTCTCACCCAAGTAATGAAGCTGAAGGGTTGTCATTCCACACCTGAAGTCTCTGGACATAGTCTGAGCTGAAGCATGTTGAGGTGGCAATCATTGTGTTGATTAGTTGCGATCGGCTGATGAAATATTATTTGATATGGATTGGGAGAGGAATGTGGGAAAGTGGGCCCTATCCTAATGTTCCAGGACTGGGGGAAATATAGGCTCTATAGTGGAGATGTGAGGTCCCTGCTGTCTTAGGGTTCAAAAAGACAATGGGTAGTTATTGTTATCATCACATTATTTGGTAATTGGGCTAACTTTGAAAACTATATTGTAAAGCCATCATCATCAAAACAGCATGGTACTGGAACAAAAATAGGCACACAGACCAGTGGAACAGAATTGAAAGCCCAGAAATAAATCCCCACACCTATGGACATCTAATCTTGAATAAGGGGGCCTAAAGTATTAAATGGAAGAAGGAGACTCTCTTCAATAAATGGTGCTGGGAAAACTGGCTTGAAACATGCAGAAGAATGAAATTGAACCACTTTACCTCTCAAGAAACAAAAATCAACTCCAAATGGATCAAAGACCTGGATGTCAGACCAGAAACTATCAAATACTTAGAGGAAAACATTGGTAAAACACTTTCCCACCTACTCCTCAGGGACATCATTGATGAAATAAACCCAATTGCAAGGAAGACGAAAGCAGAAACAAACCAATGGGACTATATCAAATTGAAAAGCTTCTGCGCATCCAAAGAAACTATTAAACAAACAAAGAGACCCCTCACAGAATGAGTGAAGATCTTCACATGCCATACATCAGACAAGAAAATAATCACCAAAATATACAAAGAGCTCAGCAAACTTAGCACCAAAAAAGCAAATGACCCCATCGAAAAATGGGCAGAAGATATGAACAAAACATTCACCTCAGAGGAGATCCAAAAGGCTAACAAACATATGTAAAACTGCTCCAGGTCACTGATTGTCAGAGAAATACAAATTAAGACAACACTAGGATACCACCTCACTCCTGTAAGAATGGCATACATTAAAAAGGACAGCAGCAACAAATGCTGGAGAGGATGTGGGGACAGAGGAACCCTTTTGCATACATAAAGATGAGTATGGGATGATCCCACTCATCAACAGAAGGTGAGGAAGAAGATCTGAAAGGGAAACTAAAAGCAGGATCTGACTAAATTGAAAGTAGGGCACCAAAGTAAAACCCTGTGGTAAGGGGTAGACATGTGGCTTCCTGGGCTGGTGACGGGTGGGGGTGGGTGGGTGGGATGGGACACAGTCTTTTGGTGGTGGGAATGGTGTTTATGCACACTCCTAGTAAAGTGTAGTCATATAAATCACTAGTTAATTAATATGAGAGGGGGAAAATTAATTGTATGTCTCAAAGTTTTTAAAACACAGACTGAATCTTTTTAATATATAGGCTGTGTATTTGATATGCGGACTCTCTCAAAAGCCGAGACCAAGTAAATCAGAAGCAACCGGTGGCACAGCTATATACAAGATACTGGGTACTATACAGCAAACCCTAACAAAGGGACTTTTCAAAGTTAACCCCTCCTCTCTTAATTTCTCTCTGTCCTATCCAGCAACAATAACAGCAGTAACAGCAATATCAATAACAGCAACAACAAGGGCAACAAAATGGGGGGGGGGCGAATGGTCACCAGGAACAGTTGATTTGTAATGCAGGTGCTTAGCCCCAGCAATAACCCTGGAGGCAAAATAAATAAATAAACTACATTTATGAAATTAATTTACACTGCGTTGTGATAACTAAGTTTAGCCAAAGAGAGAAGGTTGCTATTTAAAGTGTAGTTTATTATAGCCCATATTTTATTCCTTCTCCTTTCAACCCATTCTAGTCCTTTTTGACACACACACACACACACACACACACACATACCGGATGAGCAAAGAATCCTTCCACAATAACCCTTGGTTTTCTTGACCACCATTTGTTCACACATATAGGATTAGTAGGATATCAGAAAAATATGATCATAATACTTCAGGTAGAAGCCATGACAATGGTGAACAGCAATTCAAGTCAGCAGTCATTTGGTATAGAACTAAGAGTGGTTAAGGTTTTGTAATAAACTACTTGGGACTTGACTGTTAGCTTTGCAGACTGTGTAGGTGACAGTGGGCGAGTCACTTTACTTGTCCCTTCACTGCATCCTCCGTAAGATAGAGTTTATGATAACATATATTCCAAATGGGGTTTGGCAGCTTTATTTGGGTAGTCTGTTTAATCTAACAAATTAATAAATATTAACTTTGTTATTTACTAAACACCTCCCACAAAGGATATGAGGAAACATTTAGAGAAATAATGTTCTGTTCTTGTCCTCTTGGGGCTTACATGTATGAAAAGCATTATGCAGAATGTCTATCTCCTATTCTTTCAAAACATCTTCAGAGTTCCTGTTTCCTGGTAAAGCTATTGTCATGTTTTCCTGAACACCCAGTTTATCTGTCTTCTTGAGTCTTTTGAAGCTGGCTACACTAGGCATATATATATATATATATATAGTTGTTGCATCGTTCCCTTTAGTCCTATGCACAGTGTGGCCAAATATTATACCTCATGTATTATTTTTGTGTCACTTCCCTGGTTATTCTCCAAATAAGACACTTTTCTGCATGTAAAGGAAGGAAACTGCCTTGGAAGAACATTTAGTAGAAAGGCTCCACGTATCACATATGCTGGCTTTATTTTTCCCCCAAAATGTCAGTGAGACTTTGCTTTTATTTTTATTTACCTAAATATTTATTTATTTATTTATTTATTTATTATTTCCATAAGAGAGAGAAAGGAGGAGAGCAATATTAAAGCACTGCTCAGTTGTGGTACATGCTTGTGATTCAGTTTTGTACTTCTGGGATCTTAGGTATACAAGTCTGGTATAACACCATTGCTTGTATCTCCCTGACTTGACTTCACCAGTTTCTTCAAAGAGATAGTAAATTTATTTCAAAACATAAAACAAAGAAACTCTGTAGGATGATTAGTATATTATAATTGTAGCAATAGGTTAGAAATACTTTGCTTCTCTTCCACTCCAGAGCTAGGACTGCATTATGTCTGTAATTGTGCTACTACTATTCACAGAAGATTATTGCAGTTTGCTTTTTGGCTTGAAAAAGGAAAGGAGCCAATGTTTATAAAATGACTATTTTGCCCTCCTCTCACACTCTTCTTTCTCTAGTTTAAGTAGAAGTAAAAGGGGCAACTACTTTTTTTCTTACTCGTTCTTAAGGCCTCTTTTAGTCAGCATAAGAAGTTATGTTTATTATTGTCTCTAACCTATGGTAGCACAGAAAGCTAGACAGAGGTTAGTGCATGCATGTAGTGAAACCAATAGTTAATATCAAAGATGGAGTGGGAAGTCTTGTGGTAAAAAAAATCGTATTACATTATGTAGTTTTAAGGAGAGGGAACATGGAGTCAGGCCATACTAAGTATTGGAATTACTCATTCTCTTCAATGAATTATCTGAGATGGGAATGTTGATTTGTTTACTGAGTGAGTACTTGTCAGTAGTCCATGGGACAAAGGTGTATTCTGCTATAAAATAACACCACAATGAAAGGTTAGGCCTATTTTATATTTTTCTGTGATCCTGTGCTTTTAGAAAGTTAGTTTTGGTAAAGCAAGTGTAGCCAAAATGATGATCAGAAGCATTTATAAAATTATAAATGATATGGATTTTAGAGGTTATAATTGATTCTGTGAAAAAGAACAGTGCTATCTTTTCCATTTTATCTATTCAAATATCTACTGAATTCTTTCCTATCATATTTTTAAAAATCTAAGACTAATCATTAAAAAGTGCATCTTTGTTTCTGATACCACTAACATAACAGGAAGTTTTTGACCTGGCTTAAGAATTTCTACTTCGGGAGTCGGGCTGTAGCGCAGCGGGTTAAGCGCAGGTGGCGCAAAGCACAAGGACCGGCATAAGGATCCCGGTTCGAACCCCGGCTCCCCACCTGCAGGGGAGTCGCTTCACAGGTGGTAAAGCAGGTCTGCTGGTGTCTATCTTTCTCTCCTCCTCTCTGTCTTCCCCTCTTCTCTCCATTTATCTCTGTCCTATCCAACAACGACAACAACAATAATAACTACAACAATAAAACAACAAGGGCAACAAAAAGGGAATAAATAAATAAAATAAATATTAAAAAAAGAATTTCTATTTCATAGTATTTATGTCTTTGGGTAGTACTTCCCTATTGACTGGACCTAGTGATTTTCTTCTAAGCAACTGAATATGAAAAAATACATGAGATTTCATGACTAGGTTACAAAAGGCTATGGTTTTAATCTTGCTAAGACTCTGTCATTCTGGCATCCTATATTGCCTTCTTGCTTGCCTGTTGTGATAAAACAACCTGCTGAGTTGTAATATGTTCTAGGGGGAGACCCATGGGAGAAACCTAGTGGTAAAATACTGAGTTATATTCCTAGATAATATATATATATATATATTTTATTGCTACCAGGGTTGTTACTGCCGTTTGTTGCCTGCACTATAAAGCCACCACTCCTGGTGGCCATTCTTTTCTGGTCATTTGATTGAGGATGAAAGGAAAAGAAAACCTTTGTGCATTTGAAACCTGTGGGGAGCTAGAGATGTTCTGTTTTCTGTCTTTAGTATCAATATTTTGACTTCTGTACTTGTCCAGATCTGTGGCATTGGAAAAATTCTGGGTCTTGGTTTCTGTAGGGCTCATGATGTTTCTATCAAGTAAAAATTATTTAATTATCTGATATCTCTGTACAGACTCTATCTAGAGGAAGGATATAAATAATGCTTTCGCAATGTAGATTACAAAGCTGAATAGAGAAAATCATAGCAATTGTGTACATTTAAATTCTTTTAATAGCTTCTTGAAATTTATATCTGCCAAATTCAGGACACTTTAAAAGTTCTTTAGTTGCCTGGCAGTTCTATACTTAGATGGTTAAAAAAGAAAGCAGTAAACCTCTTTGTGTCTTCTAAAAGTATGATATATAAAGAAAACTAAATATGAACAAGGTCATTTTTAAGGCAAAAGAAATGAATTTTTTAAACAATAGTGATTTGTACATTACAATATCTGTAAAATGCAGTAAAAAAAAAACCCATGTGCTTTGTGAACATATAGAAGAGAAAAGTGATGATCAATAAGAGCCAACTTGTAAGAAGGAACCCTGCCAAAGTAAATTTGCTTCCTTTTATGGATGAGACTGGTGGCTTGATGTGTTAGAGTTCCTTACACAAAGGGCGTATTGATTTTAGCAAATCAATTTACAAAGGCCTCCATGTCATACATCTTATAGCTAAGAAGATGAATTTGTACCTAAATGAATTTGCAGTTGATTGAATAACCACTGTGGTGTGACAAGACAATCTAAGCAATCTTAGGCTCCATTAATAGATGTGTAATGTCCATTAAAAAAAAGAAATGATGGTCTTTCTGGTTATTAAAACTAATATTCTTCAGCAAGGTCTTTGTTTCTTTAAGTGACCTTTCCTTGCAAAGTCAGCACTGTAGAGAACAAAAGAGTAGATACACAAGCTTAAAGAGGTTAAAGATAAAGAAATGTGAAGTTACTAAGGATTTCAGAGATATATGAAGGAAAGAGGTATTTTTCTCTAATCCACAAGGCAGGTATTGTGATACTGCCAGACCAAGTATAATGAGTATGTTATGAGTTTCTCACTCATATTTTTTATCCATTACTGCCCCTGAAAGCCTCTTAAAAAACCAAAGGTGAGTTTGAGAGACAGGATAATGGCTATGCAAAGACTTTTATGCCAGAGGTTCTGAGCCCCTAAGATCATAGGTTCAATTCTCAGCACCACCATAAGGAAAAGCTCTACAGTGTTCTGGTCTCTCTCTTCTTGTATCTTTCATTCTTAATTGCTCTTTCATTAAGTAAGTAACTAAGCAAATAAAATATTTCAAAACCCAGAGATGGTCTTGTTAGTTACATATGCTGTCTAACAGACTTTCTCCAAACTATATTTCATAAATCACAAAATTTTAGCTCCTTTCTCTTTGGGGTCAGACCCTGGGGGATAATACTTAACTTTATGGTTCCAGTTTAAGGCCTTTTGTAAAATTTTAGTAAAGAGATTGGCTGCAGCAGCAATGTATTCACCCCAAGTTACTTTTTTTTTCCTGATTGAGAGAAAAGAGAGTATAGCATTAAAGTTTTCTTCATTGTCATTGCATCTCCCATGAGCTGCCAAGACTTTAACCTGGTTTGCACAGAACAATGCACATACCCTACCTACCTTGTAAACTATCACTAGTCTAGACTTTGGTTTTCACTAGCAGGTGGCGAAAGGCTACAGTTTCTCATCACATGGACCTTTTCATAAATTTATCTAATTGTCCTCAAGACTTGACAGCTGTTTTCACCCAGAGTATTTGAGCAAGAAGTAGAAAGAGAAGTAGAGAGGGAGTGAGAAAGAGAAAAACCATCGTCTTTTATATCTTAACCCTAGAAATGATACATCATCTGTTATATGTTCTCTGTCTCACAGAACTAGGGGAGGCACTATAGAAGAATATGGATCCTATGAGGTAGAGATTACTGGGTGCCTTTGGAGGCTGACTGCCACAAGAATATAGAAGTGCTTTTTGGCAAGGAGTTCCAGAATCAACAGAATTATTTTTAAAACTATTTTAGTAGAAATCAATTCATGTTGCCCAAATCAAAACAATAAGAAAATATATAAGAAACAGGTCTCTGATTTTTGTTCTCATTCTTCTTTCTTCTCATAACTTCATCACTTTTAAAGACTAGAATATTAATTTATAAAGGTATGGATAATAAGTGTTTAGACTTCATGTGCCATATAATCTCTTGTTGAATCTATTCAGCTCTGATGCTATAGTACGAAAACATATATATACCATAGTTAATAGGAGAGCATTGATGAGTGGACACTAAAATTTGAATTTAATTATTTTTCTGCGTTGTGAAATATTGCTTTCCCTTTTTATTATTAAAATTTAAAAATAGTTCTTGCTTTGTGTTTTATATAAAAACATGCTGTTTTTGCCCACTGACAGTAGTTTGCCAACCTTTGTTTTACACTCTCTTAATGCAAATGCAGGCAAATGTGAATGTGTATACATTAAATAATTATAGGTCACTACAAGCAAGCCTTTTATTTCTAGTTTCTCAAATTTTGGTTGTTGGAACATCTTCTGGCAATTACCCTCTGTCTTTATTAGCCCTTCAACATTTATACTTCATCATAAAGCTATTTTTTTTTCTCCCCTTTTTTCTTAGAACAAGAAAAAATTTAGTATGCAATATCTTGGATGAGTAGACCTTAATTAAATATCATCTTTTTATTTTTCCTTTTTGGCCTCCAAAGTTATCTCTGGGGCTCAGCACTTGCACTATGAATCCACTGCTCCTGGAGGCCATCTTTTTACATTGTGTTGTTGCTGTTATTATTGCTGCTGTTGTTGTTGTTGTTGGGTAGGGAAGAGAGAAATTGAGAAAGGAGGGGAAGACAGAGAGAGGTAGTGAAAAACAGATGCCTGCAGACCTACTTCACCACTTGCTGAGTAACCCCCCCCCCTCACAGGTGGGGAGCCAGGGGCTCAAACAGGGATCCTTGTGCTTCCCACTGTGTGCACTTAACCCAGCCCCCTGAATATTATCTTTTATATTTCATTCTTTCCTTTTTCATTTTACAGGCAAGGAATTTGGCAGTAGAGTTTTTAAAAATTTATGTTAGCAATGGTAGAGCTAATTTTACAAGACTGGTCAAAGAAAGCCTTGCTTTGCTGTAAGTCATAAACAATGGGAAATGAAAGATTACAGGATCTAAAGCATTCACTGTAGATCCAGTTGCTCTGTTGCATTGCCTCATATGATGGCACTGGTGTTTCTGGAGCCCAGTGACTGCTATGTGCATTAACAGTGGCACACAATGTATGATGGTTACTAACAGGACCGTGGAAGGGGGTTTAGGAACATTATATGCCAAGGAAGACTAAAATAAACGGTGGATTTGGGTACAAATGTGAATATGGTGGTAATTTAGTTAATGAAAACTTATTTAGTGGAATTCGGTGTTACCTACTTAAATGAAAGTTTGTCTATAGGTCTGGCTGTTTTTATTTTTTAATTTGGCGTTTGGAGCAAGGTTTCAGTGTCATGGAAAGAGAAAAGAGAAGAATACACAACTTTTCTTTAATGTATCCTAGTATTTTTTTTTCACCATGTGGACTTTGTGGGTTAAGTATGTCTTGCCTTGGATTTAATGGAATATTGAAGACATACTGATGTTTTGTCATCGTCATCATCATCATTATCATCATCATCATCATCATCATCATCATCATCATCATCATTATTTTGCCTCCAGGGTCATTGCTGGTGCTTCGTGCCTGCACTACGAATCCACTGCTCTTGGAGGCCATTTCCCTATTTTGTTGCCCTTGTTGTTATTGTTGCCATTACCGTTGTTGTTGTTGGACAGGACGGAGAGAAATTGAGAGAGGAAGGGAAGACAGAGAGGGGGAGAGAAAGATAAACACCTGCAGACCTGCTTCACCATTTGTGAAGTGACTTCCTTGCAGGTAGTGAGCTAGGGGGCTCGAATCCGAATCCTTGAGCAGTCCTTGAGATTCGCTCCATGTGCACTTAAGCTGCTGCGCTACTTCCCGACTCCCTTGTCATCATACTTTTGTTGTCAGTGTTGGAGGGCTGTTAGGAAGGAAAGCAATGAGGTATTTAGGTAAATGAGGAGCACGTTTAGGAGCATGAGGATGGTTTAAACAAACCAAGCTTTTCCTAAAGAACTATTATGAACCAGGCCTCATGTTTTGTGTAGTACTAGTTTCCCATGGTATATATTAAATCAGGATCTGTCTACATGAGTGGGTAATCCTAACTATATTGCACTATTTATTTCCCTTAGTTTAGCTTTGTATACTCTGTAAGCTTCATAACTTATATAGTACTTTATCTAATTGTTTTCTACCTTTAATTCTTATTTAGAATTTTTCTCATTTCTCTTATTTACCTTCAAATTGACTCCCACTCAGAACCAAGCTTAAAAAATCAAACTTCATTGATGTGGTCTTTTCTGAGTGTGCTTATTTTGTGGGTTCCTAATAATTTCATTCAGCAAATAACTATTTTCTGATAAAAAAGCTTATCCTTTTGAAGTATACTTTTTGTAAAAGATAGACAATAAAAAATAAACATTATCACTGAATAGATATATTGTTATAAAAGTTAACATAGTCTACTTATATTTCTAGAGAGTATAAAATGTTTTCTCTATTTCTTTTTCTCTTTATAAGTGTAATCAATTCACTAGAGATTCTATCTATATAAACACAAATATGAAAGATTGGAAGGTTTTAAGAAAACAAAGCAGACCATGAACCAAGATAATAGTGTAGTAAGTTTTCTAGATTTTGCTTTTCCTTTATATATCTCAGATTTGGAGAAGGCTGCAAGTTTAATGTGCTTATGTATGCAAACAACCCCCCCATACCAATTTTTTTTTCCTCTCTAGCCAAAGGACCAGTAAAGAGGCAACATAGACAGACAGAAATATTCTAGCTATTAATTGCTCTACTGTGGTGCTTTAGGTAAGAAACACACGCACACTCTACACACATCTTGTTCCCTTTGACTTTGCTAACAAAGGTTTAGTAGGGAACCTATGCTTGACACCTCATAAAGCTCTGCTACTATTCCTCAACACCTTTGCTAAAGTGACGTCAGATAAATTCGAGTAGGGAACTTACACTTTCATCCCTGCTGACTGATAATGAGGTATCCCTTTCCTTCTCCACTGTGGTGTCACATTGGGTTGTTCTAGCTCTCCCCCGCCAAGAAAATTGGATCAGTCCTGCTAATTTCGCGGGCCCGCTTGGCCCCACCCCAAGGAACCCCGGGACGGTTCCAGAGTTCCAGAGTTCCAGAGTTCCGAGAGTTGGAGAGTTGAAGAGTTCGAGAGTGCTTGGTGCCGTCGTGGGGGAAAGAGGCAACAGAGTTCTGTTTGGTGATTAGTTTGGGTTAGTTTATGAATCGTTGTTCCTGAATAAAGAAATACAGCTTCCCTGCCCAGCCGTGTGTCTGGTCGTCTCTGTTACCCGCCCGTGAAGCTAGCCCGGCTAGCTGGAGCCTCCGAATTTTAACAACAAATGGCGCCCACGTGGACCTGACCTGCACATCTCTCAGATAAGTGAAGACAATTTAGCTACCTATGTACTATGGCCTTCTCTTCTGCTTGTGAAGAGATCTCCAAAGGCCTCTGCTCTTTCTTCACGAGACTGTTTTGCTGTTTCTGGAACATTTATCTCTTGACCACTCTGTGGTTTCCACTCGCTCGGCCGAACTCAGAACAGCCAGCGGGAGGAGCCAGCGGGCGGGAGGCGAGGCGTGGAGCTGCTGTTTCCACCTGGTTAAACAGCCAGCCAGCCGGCTGCACCCAGACAACCCTGCGCACCACGCCTGCAGCCCCACAGCCCGCAGGAGGCCGACGCCAGCATGCAGGAGCCCGACACCAACACATAGGAGCCTGACACCAGCACGAAGGGGCCCGATGCCAACACGCTAGAGCCCGATGCCAACACGCAGGAGCCCGATGCCAGCATGCAGGAGCCCAATGCCAGCACGCAGGCCAGCCCACAGGAGCCGGCTCTCCACCACGTGGCGCAGGGCACTGGACGCGTGATCCCTCCACGCTGCTTGGCCACTGCGAACAGGGCAGCAGACATGGCAGGGCCATGGGGCAGGGCCGCGGCGGCCTATCATGGCTGCCACCCCTGGGCACCTAGGCCCACGCCTTCTACAAGGCTGGCCCGCCCGCCCTCGTGCTATGAATTCTGGAACGATCCCGGACCTCCCGGACCCCCGGGCTCCCTGCCGAAACTGGGCACACGAGATCTCCAGCTGCCGGTCCAGTCTGAAGGCAGACAAGCTGGAGTACGCAGAGATTTGTACAGAGATTGCAACCTGCAATTCCTAGAAGTGAAGCTGCCCAAGAGACCACCACTGGACAACGCACCCCCCCAACAACTAAGACAGTACATATCTAAATTCGTGTTTGAAATGACATGTCTTCGTAACAAAGATTTCTCTCCTTGTACATTAATGACCATGTTTATGTGTATGTTTAAAGTTTGGTAAACAGTAACTTTAAGGCTAAATTCTTACTAGTCAAAGTTAAATGAAAAAGGTTTTCAACGTAATTCTCATAAAGATAAAATTAACTTACATTTAAAGTCTGAGGTAAAAATTAGTTAACAATCAATATATTTTAACTAAGTTGGTCTAAACAAAAGGTTAAATAGACTTGTTGATATGTAAAACTCTCAATTACCTTCTCTATTAGAAATGGTAGATTACACAATGGCTATGCTAATTATTCTCATGCCTGAGGTTTCCTTTCCTGTGTACACACCTAGGGTGTGACTCCATCTTGAATGGGTGTAACAAAAGGTTAAAAGACATTGTTGATATGTAAAAGTCTCAAATTCCTTCTCTATTAGAAATGTTAGATTGCGCTATGGTTATGCTAACAAGTTTTGTTTCATAGTAAGTAAATTGCAGCCAGCTGCCTTTGGGACTCTAGGCCGTTCCCCGCCCCCATGCAAATGCCTGTCGAGGCAAGTACGCCCCCCAGAGGCAAGAAATGTTTTTTTTTTAAGCTGATAAAGTTTTGCCCACAGAGGCAAGAAAAGGCCCCCACAGGCCTTCCCTTGGCAGCACACTGGTTCTTGTTACTTGCTTACATGTTTCTCCGTGTTTGTGCCAGTTTCTTTTTTTAAAAATGCCTGTACGTTATAGGTTTCTATTCACCCCACACCCTTGATACTATAGTCATTTAGTTAAAAAGAAAAGGGGGAATTGTTGTATGCTTTACATTGGGTTGTTCTAGCTCTCCCCCGCCAAGAAAATTGGATCAGTCCTGCTAATTTTGCGGGCCCGCTTGGCCCCGCCCCAAGGAACCCCGGGAGGGTTCCAGAGTTCCAGAGTTCCAGAGTTCCAGAGTTCGAGAGTTGGAGAGTTGAAGAGTTAGAGAGTGCTTGGTGCCGTCGTGGGGGAAAGAGGCAACAGAGTTCTGTTTGGTGATTAGTTTGGGTTAGTTTATGAATCGTTGTTCCTGAATAAAGAAATACAGCTTCCCTGCCCAGCCGTGTGTCTGGTCGTCTCTGTTACCCACCCGTGAAGCTAGCCTGGCCAGCTGGAGCCTCCGAATTTTAACAACAGTGTCATAAAAGATTGTGAGGAACTGGAGCTTGTGCACCTCATAGTTATGATGGGAAGTCTTCATATGCACCTGTGTGGGTTACTGGAGCCTCTGCTTTTACCTGGCAGCTGTGAAAAACACACTTCACTGACTAGAATTTTGTCAAACTAGTCTTTTAAAACAGAGGTCTAAAGAAGACACCAAATCTCACATTGCTATGTGAAATGTTCAATTTTATACTGAAAATTGTCCATCATATCCAGTTCCAGAACTGAAATTTAATGAAAAAAAAATAGTCAATAAGTGCCAACTTTCAAAAAACATACTATCACAAGTTACCACATGTGAAATATCTAATTTGAATATGTTACTTTGAATTAATCCTTTAGAAACTCTCAAAAAAACAAATTTCCAAGCATATACAATTTTATTATTCTGTAGGTTTAGTAGCAATTCTTAAATAATTTATATAAAAGTAAGAGAAGGGAGTTAATATAATTTATTTTATGAGACCAATAATACCAATATTATTAAAAAGAAGTAAAAGGGGGCCAGGTGGTAACTCATTCTGTGGAGCAAACACCTGACCATATGCGTGAACCTGACGTGGAGCCCCTGGTCCCCACCTATAGGAAAGAAGCTTCATAAGTGGTGAAGCAGTGCTGCAGATGACTCTAACCACTGCACAAAGGTCAGAGGACAAAACAAAAACTTCAAAGAACAGAAAGGAAGAAGTGAAATTGTGTTTATTCATAGATAATATGCTCCAGACAATCTTAAGACATTTACCAAAAAATACCTTCCAAAGCCCCCAAACAACAACAAAAAAAGTATTTATCAAGGCTTCAGGATGTAAAAATAATGTTTAAAAATCAGTTTTATACCTATGATTTCCAAAACAATCTTGAGGGGGAAAATCAAGACTACAGACATCACACTTCCTAGCCTCAGATTATGCCATAGGGCTACTGTAAACAGAACCTATCACTGGAACCAAAGTAGACATATAGACCAATGGAATAGGCTGAAATCCCAGAAATAAACTCCCACTAATTTTTGACCGGGAGCCCAAAATATTAAAGAGAAAGGAGTCTCTACAACAAATGGTGTTGAGAAACGGTTGAAATGTGTAGACTGGAAAAATCTACTCAAGTGGATCAAAGACATGGGCATTAGACCAGAAACGTCAAATACTTGGAAAAAAAACATTGGCAGCTAATTCATAATCTATGCTTATAACAAATATAAAACATTATACTATAGATTTTTCAGAAAAAGCAAAGAAAATGTTCAGAATTTAGTGTTTGACCTACAATTCTTAGCCCTAGTACCCAAAATACCATTAATTAAAATAAAATTAATGATTGGAGTTCATCAGAATTAAAAATTTGCTCTCTAAATGGTTCTCTTTTAAGAGGGTAAAGACAACCTACTGACTGGAATAATTGCAAGTCACACACCTTTCAGCCACAAATTGCAGACGCTACCATGACACCATCCTGACTTCCCTGGTCAGACAACCTCACCAATGTGTCCTGGAACCTCATCTCCCCAGGGCCCTACCCCTCTATGGAAAGAGAAACAGGTTGGGGGTATGGATTAACCTGTCAACACTCCTATCCAGCAGAGAAGCCATTGTAGAAGCCAGACCTTCCACCTTCTGCACTCCATGATATTCCTGGGTCCCTACTACCAGAGGGATAAAGAATAGGGAAGCTTCCAATGGTAGGGATGGTATATGAAACTCTGGTAGTGGGAACTGTATGGAATTGTACCCCTGTAATCTTACAATCCTGTTAATATTTATGAAATCACTAATAAAAAAGAAAAAGATGTTTCACCAGTAAGTAGGAAATTGTAAATTAAAAACACAATGAGATATTACTACATACATCTCAGACTGACTAAAATTAAAGAGTGACAAGAGAGGACTAAGAGATAACTCACACTATGTAGTGTACACCCTACTGCTCATGAGGTTCTGGCTTGAGTGTTGTCACCACATGGGTGTTACATGTGTGGTGGAGTGGTGCTTGAGGATAACTGAGAATCAGTAGATGAATGTCATGTTCTTAGCCCTGTGCTTGGTACATGATGCGCATATAAACTGCTCGGCTATTATGGTTATCAGTGACAGAAAGGGTAATTCTTAGTGTTTGCATTTTCGCTGTTTCTTTCTTGGGGGTGGCTTCTTCTACTCTGTGTTCTTGTTTTCAATATTTGCCGTCTGTCTTACAGATATTCTCTACTGTGTTTCCTTAGTGCTGTCACTGCACTCTTATTCCTCTAATTACGATTTTGAATTTTTCTATAAATTTACTCATTGTATTTCTGAATTTGTTGTAATCTTCCTCCATAATTCTGTGAGCCTCTCTAAAGTCAGAGATTTGAGATTTTTCTCTGAAGGCTTATACAGCTCTGTTGAATTTGGACTTTTCTTTAAGGGGCTGTCTTGATCCAACATTACATGCACGGTACATTATTTTTCTATTATGTGATTCTCCTTGAAACCACTGTGGCAATGGGTGACAGAGACCTAACTGGAATTAGTAACACCTAGTAGGAACTTGGAAAGCTATTCTGGGTTCATGCTGAGTCATATATGAGCTGAATGCAGGGTGGGTTGAGTAGTCTCCCATGTTCTCTATAGCAGGGTGTTTAGGTGGATCCAGGCAAGCTGAAGCAGGGCTGGCTGAACTGGCAAATGTTGAACCAGGAGCTACTGAACCTGACAGCCAGTCAGTAGAGGGTGGCCATGGCTGAAGCAGAGCCTAGGCAGGCAGCAGAAGCAGAAGCAGCCAGGCCAAAGCAGCTGGCACCTGCCCTGATAAGCAGTAAGACAGGTGCCACCGTGGCACGATGCACCTGGTGGTATGGAACCAAGCAGGGAATGGATCTGGATTTGTACTTTGGTTGTGAGAGTCTCTCTGAGCTCTCTGCTTAGATGCTGGACTTTTCCCTTTGTTATTAGTTTCCCTGAGCTGCAAGCTCATTTCTATTCTGAATTTTCCATGTGTGTTGTAGTGTTTGTTGTGGTGGTGGCAGTATGAGAAAACAATAGCTATTAGAATTTATCTAAATCTTCTGATCAACTTGGATTCCTAGTTGAAACTAAAGAACTTGTCTATTTTAAGCTGAGAATAGTTTTAAGGGAAATTAAGAAGCTCACTGAATCTCTGGGAATGTCACAGAGGTCCTGACTTTAGTTCTTTCCTTGAAGCTGATCACTTGCCTTAGCATAGATATATTTTTCCACTATCACCTACTAATTCATTGCTACTAACCCTTACCTCAGAAGAGGAGCATGAGGGCAAGTAACACAACATGATGGCTAATATTGCCTTGTCAATAATGTTCTTACGTCCCCATGGGAGGAGGAATGTGGCTACACTGAATTGAGAAAATTTACTCTTAGGACACCAATACCAGTAGTTTAGGAAATCAGCTTTGAAAAGACAAAGTCTGTGCTGATAAGTGATGTCACAGTTGGACAAAGGCATATGTGCTAATGAACCATGCAAAGTCCTAGTCATTAAAGTTGGAGTTTTACAGATGTGTTTTTTATGGATCCTTATTTACCATGAACATTGAGATGGTAATTGGAGCACAAATTGTCTGTTAAAACAGTTATTTCAGCTTTCCCCTGACCATCGTAATCTTCTGGTAATCCCTCTTTTGGCCCTCTCCAGCTGTCTGCCCCTCATTCAGAGGGAGGCCAGCTTCCCTATTGCTCCTGTGAGTGAAGGCTGAGCCTTAATGTGTGGCCACTTACAGAGCTTCTCAGCTTTCTAGTCAGAAAAGAAGTCAGATCACTTTATATGGTTACTGGCTTCTCCAATATAGAAAGCAACTTTGTCCACTCCCAGAGCAGATGTTTCCACTAAGACAATGACATAAATAATAGTAATCTCTAGTTACTGAGCACTTAGTACGTGCCAGGAACTGTGCTCAGTGCTCTATCTGCTTTGGCTCATTTAATCCTTACAGCTAATGCACACGATAGGCAGTATTATAATTAGTTTACAAATTAGGGGACTTAGGAAGAGAGAGAGAGAGACTTGCTTAAAGTGATCTAGTTTGAGTACCGAGTGGGAACTAGGGTTTAGACCCAAAGTGTGTAGAACTACAGAACCTGAACATTTAACTATCTTACCAGACTACTCCCTTGACTGGGATTCTTGTGTTTTCACATTGAGGCAATGTCATCCAAATGTTCTGCTGGCAGCTGGATGAAGCTGCTTGCAGGAGGAAAGACAAATTCTCCTGAGAAGCATATGAACGTTATTCTCCAGAGAAGACCATGCTGTCTGCCTGAATTGCTTGTGCCCCTGGGGCTCAAAGAGGAGACTATGATTATGTAAGTTGAGAATTCACTCAGTTGAAAAAAAGAATTCTTATGGGTAGAAGTTTCACTATTTTTGGTTCAATCCAGTTTTATGGGAACTTTAATCTAATTTAATTATATGAAATGTTAGGAAAAGATGTTCTGAAAGTCAAAATGGAACATATGACCCAGGGGAGGTGGCTAGTCATTAGGAATAAAATGTCTAGCTGTGAGGGCTTTTAAACACTGAATTGTTCTATACAACAACAAGAAAATCCTGAGGACCATCTTCACTGCCTTCTTTTTAAAAGTTTAGTTGTGAGGTTCTCTGGGGAGGGCCTCATGTTTCCATGTGATTTTATTCATAACCAACTAACTTAAACTACTGAATCATTTCAGATTTACCGAGAAACAGACACCAAGATGGAAATTAGACTTGTATGAGTTTTATTTGGATAACTACTTAGGAATGGTAATGAGAAAAAAAAAGATCGGAATTAGGCATATGCTTTAGAGGATGTTGATGTAGGTCTGACTCTAGTCAAAAAGACAGGATAAGGAAGGAAAATTGGACAGGAAGTGCTTCTGAAAGCAATGCAGTTCTGAAAAAGTCTTGATCATGCTACTGGGGTGTGCTTAGGCAAAAGTCCCTTAGTAGAGAAATTCGGTTTTGGGGATTAGCAATTCCCTGCTGCATCTTTTGTGCTTAGTCATTGCCTGGAAGCTCCATGAAGTCAGAGTGCTGAGAGTTGATAGGGAGTATGACATAATGAGTGAATGCTGCATTAGACACAATGGTCTGGCAGATGGAAGTCATCAACCAGATAACTGTACTTCTAACAGTGATTTCCTGAGTAGGGCATCTCTGTGCCTGCCATGGCTATATATTGTCTTGCCAATCTTGAGTACTTCCCTACATTTTCTGGCTACACTTCAAGTCAGCCAAGAAGCAGGCTTTCCATGTCAGTGTTTTTTTCTCCTAAATGTTAACCCCCTGACATCAAAGTGTAGTGTCTATAAAAATCCCTTCATCCCTTCATTTCTATTAATAGATACCATATCCAGCTATCTGGTCTTTATTTATGTTGTCTGAAACCTATTAGAACTTTGCCTTATTGATATCTAATATTTTATAAGTATTTCAAATTTCCATTCTTATATTGGCAGAAGGAATATTTTTACATTTATTTCTCACTTCATTTCCCCCATAAATATTGTTTTTATCTAAAATGGCTTAATGTTGTCTCTTGAGTATTCTGAAAAATTATTATTTTTTCTTTATCCCCTGTGATCTGAGAGTGTCTCATCTTCATTTCATTGTATTATTTTAGCAGCTTTTTGTCTGTTCTCTCTGCCTGTCTTGTTGCTATTTCAGTTCACCTTTAATACTTAAAAAACACAAAGCTTACCATTTTAGAACATTCAGCGGCCTTCTAGTATTGAGAGAAAAAATCCAACTCCCCTAGCATAGCATATGAGGCAGTTTATAATTTATCCCTGCACACCTTACTAGTCTTATCACCTTCTATCCTCCTCCATGTGTTTTCTATTCCACTGTATGGAACAAATTATACTTCGGCACAGCACCTGCCTGTGTACATACTCTGCGTATCGCATACTCTTGTGTTCACATGGCACACTGCTAGTAAAAATCTGCATTCTCCTTGAAGCTTTTCCTGATTTCTGGTCATAATAATTTCATCGTTTATATTCTGACCAAATTTCAAATTTACTAATCTGTAAGTGCTAGTTCAGTACTTTTTTATTTTCCTTTTTTTAAAAATTGTCATTAGAGTTGTAATGGGATGTGGTGCCAGCACAATGAATCCTCCACTCTTGGTGGCCATTTTTCCTCCCTCCTTCCTTCCTTGCCTCCCTCCCTCCTTCCTTCCTTCCTTCCTTCCTTCCTTCCTTTCTTCCTTCCTTCCTTCCTTCCTTCCTTCCTTCCCCCTTTCATCTCTCTTAAGTTGAAAAAAGAAAGAGATAAAGAGAGGGAGAGAGAGAGACACCTGTAGCACTGCTCTACCAGTTGTGAGGCTTCCTCCTTGCAGGTGGTAATCAGGAACTTGAACCTGGGTCCTTGTGCATAGTTATATGTAAGCTCTACCAAGTGCTCCACCACCCAGTCCCTCAGTGCTTTTACTATTTCTAATGTTACATTATGTCTATCCTTTCCTGAAGAGCCTGGGTTATGTTTTATTTCCCTTTTCCAATTCTTATACTTAGGACAATGCTTGGATCCATAAGTGTTAGATAAACGTTAATAGACTCAGTCAAAAGCAAGTCATATTCTTTATATTGCCTGCAATGTCTACCACAGTCTCCTTGGAAAAATACTTGTGTGATGAAAGGTAAATGAATAGGACAGAAATATATTTAAAGAACCATAAGAAATCTCAATTTCAAAATTGATTAATTGGACATTTTAATAATGTTACATCTTATAATTTTCATTACTTGGGAGCACCTGCCGTTCATATTTATATTATACATGTACACATAAATGTGGTTGATTCAAAGGCAAGAATTGAGAATCCAAATTATCTTGCAATTATCTTGACTCTGTCTTGATACCATTTTAATTTCCATAAAATATGTACTTTTAATGGGTCATATCTGCAAAAAAGTCACTAGTGAGGAATGACTGCTCCTTGTTAAAATTACCTGTATGTGTTGCCATCAGAAAGACTAACAAAAAGAAATATAGGGGGTCGGGTGGTAGTGCAGGAGGTTAAACGTACATGGCACAAAGCTCAAGGACCGGCTTAAGAATCCTGGTTTGAGCCCCTGGCTCCCCACCTGCAGGGGGTCACTTCATAAGCAGTGGAGCAGGTCTGCAGGTGTCTGTCTTTCTCTCTACCTCTCTGTTTTCCCCTCCTCTATTTCTTTCTGTCCTATCCAACAACAGTGACATCAGTAGTAACAACAACAACAATAATGCTAACCATAACAAAGATAAAACAAGGGGGGAAAAACAGCCCCCAGGAGCAGTGGATTCATGGTGCTAGCCACCGAGCCCCAGCAATAACCCTGGAGGCAAAAAAAATAGAAATATAATTTCCTTGCTAGATATCCACCAGAGGTTCTCCTTTATAAGTACTACCCTTCTACAGCTTCTTTGTTTCTTTTGTTAAATATTTTTAAAGAATTTTTTTTATATTAATACCATTCCCACCACCAAAGATCTGTGTCCCTCCCTCCTACCCCCCACAGTGAAGCTGAACATCTACCCTTTTTTAGTTTCTTTACTTATTTCATTTTCAGCCACTCAGTTGTTCATTTATTTATCTTTCTGGTTAGTGTTATGTAACAGCATTCATTAGAAAAATAATAACATAGTAATAAAAGAACATGCCACTTACTGAGTTCTATTTAGACACCATAATAGATGACTTAACTTGTTAAACAGCTAGCTTTGTGAAGTAGAAAATACTATTTTCATTTAAACATGAAAAACTGGATGCTCAGAGAAATTAAGCGGTGGAGCCAGAATTTGAGAACATTAGCTAGTGTTTTGAAATAGTCCCATTCCAGGATTGATTTCAATATCATTTGTATCTACTTAACTGAAGATTATTTATCTAACTCACAGGGTTTCCTCCTTTCCATGTATGAATCTGATGATACCCATTTCTAAATTAGATAGTAGTATTCAAATTAAAAATACTACCTTTATTTATTGAACAACTTGTATGTAAAGTTAGAATGTAGTTTAGTTATTGTTTTGTCTATAGGAAAAATTTCTGTCAAAGATACTAGGGTTCTTCCTCCAACTTTCAGCTGGCTTCTAATGAATTAGGGGAGTGGGAAGGATATCTGTCTTTAAAGTGACAATGATAAAATAGTTTGGGGTGGATTTGTATTTGTTTAACATTTATAAATTACTTCCTCCTTCCCTATTTTCTACACAAAAAATCAAATATTGAAAAACCTGGTACAATCTAGAATAGTTACCAAGTCCCTGTGTGAGGCCTTTACTTTGGTTTTAGTAAAGACAAACCACAATATAGCCCAGGGGGAATATTCAAGCCTATAGTAGCCTCATTTCCTACCAGTAGGAGGCATGGCAAGGGGTAGATTTGAGGATAGATGCTGTAGAGATACATAACTGCAGTGCTAATGTGGGAAGGAGGTGAAGTGGGGGGTCTGAGCTCAGCAAAGAGGCAAGGGCCAGGCCTAAGTGTTAAGTAAAACTAATCAGAATAGATGATCTGATTATCTCCCAGAATATAAACACTCCCCAAATTTAATGGTTCTATTTATGTTGACAGAAATCAGAAACAAACTTTGTTATGTTATTTGGAATAAATCTGTGCAGATGGTAAGCAGAACCAGGAACTGTTTGAAGTTCCCTAACAGGCCAGGAGCATACATCAATATGATAACTTCTCCATTTGAAAACATTTGATTTTATCAGCTTGTTTACCTATCTTTCACAAAAAAAAAAAAGCATAAAACCAAGAAACACTTGCAAAGACTGATATCTGAGAAATATACCCCTGGTAGATGAGAAGCAACAAGAGAATCATAGATCAGTTTTCTTCTCTTTGCTAAATGTGGTAATAAACTAGTTCTTTGAAAATCACCTAGCTGGATGTCAAATAAAGTATGACAGTAGGCAGATTTATAGCAAGAGGTAGATATTGTCTTTGTAACAAATTGCTTTCTTGCACCAGTATTTCATGCCCTGCGTAGATAAATCAAAAGCAATTTGTCACATTCTCAAAAATTCACTCCCATTAAATTGTTAAACAAAGCAAGTATTTGTGGTACGGAGTTTCTATTCTTTAATCTTCAACCAGAGGACACCATTTAGACCTTTGACAAACCTGGATAGTTATCACAGCCGGAGAAGAACTGGTTAAATCTTATTCTGCCTTCCAACAGGGAGCTAAAAGTAATTGCAAAATATTTCGTCCCTCTTGGCTCTGCGTGTAGATTTAAAATTAAATTGGTTCTGGTTAGCAAGCTAGAACAGGGCAACTAAATTGAATTTTCTGAGGAATGTTGTGAATCCTTTGTGAAAAAAAACACATGCATACTAAGTTTGTATGTTTCCTGCTATCCTTTCTTTTGTAAGATTTCTTTCCACTGTAATCTTTCCATACTCTTCCTCGCTGTTGGTAAGACTAGCCTCTGTTTTATCTCATTTGGAGCTTTATCTACATTTTAATCCATGTATATCTCTGAAAATTTTATTCACTACTTCTTGTAGTTATCATTTCCACACAGTCATCCTCTCTTCAAGAAAAATTGTTTCCTTTTTCTTTTCACTCTATTATTGAACAAAGGTGTGTGTTGCTCCCATTCAGAAGACCAGTTACTTGAGAGATAAGACTTAGTAAGAAGTAAAAATAATCAGATTATTCAGATATTAGTCAAACTTGAGAAGATGGCAGGCCCATGTTTTTTTAAAAAAATCTAACTGGGGGTCGGGTGGTAGTGCAGCAGGTAAGCGCACATGGTACGAAGCGCAAGGACCAGCGTAGAGATCCTGGTTTGAGCACCTTGCTCATCACCTGCTGGAGAGTCATTTCACAAGCTGTGAAGCAGGTCTGCAGGTGTCTATCTTTCTCTCCCCCTCTCTGTCTTCTCCTCCTCTCTCCATTTCTCTCTGTCCTGTCCAGCAACAATGACAGCAATAACAACAATAATAACAACAACAATGATAAACAACAAGGATGACAAAAAGGGGAAAAAAATAGTCTCCAGCAGTGGTGGATTTGTGGTGCAGGCAACAAGCCCCAGCAATAAACGTGGAGGCAAAAAAAAAAAAAAAAATCTCACTCTGAGACTGGAGTTAATGGCTTATAAAGAGTATTAGGTTGTAGATAAATGCAGGAGAAAAGGTTCAATGACATACCAATCTGACTGACATAAAGAGTCCTGCCTTCCAGCTAGATAAGAGACGATATGTCTGACCGTAAGGTGTCTTCCATGAAGACTAGTCACTGTTTCTGGTAAACTTTTTGATAGAATTATAAAGCAATACCTCTCCCCAAGGCCTGCATATTAGGCTCATCTTTTCCTAGAGGTCTACATGACAGACTTCTGGTGTTAACATTTTTTTAAGTAGTAGGAAAAGTATATATGTAGAAACTAAGATGGAGTCTGTAATGCTCACTTTCAAGTCACACCGTATTCATGGAATTTTCATAGTGAGAAGAAAGGGAAAGGAAAAATAGAAGGAGCAGAGACTGGGGAGTTTTAACCTGTTGTTTACATTTTAAAAATATAACCATAGGGGGTCGGGCGGTGGCGCAGTGGGTTAAGCGCATGTGGCGCAAAGCGCAGGGACCCGTGTAAGGATCCCGGTTCGAGCCCCCGGCTCCCCACCTGCAGGGGAGTCGCTTCACAGGCGGTGAAGCAGGTCTGCAGGTGTCTATCTTTCTCTACCCCTCTCTGTCTTCCCCTCCTCTCTCCATTTCTCTCTGTCCTATCCAACAACGAATTGCGTCAACAAGGGCAATAATAATAACCACAACGAAGCTACAACAAGGGCAACAAAAGGGGGGGAAAATGGCCTCCAGGAGCGGTGGATTCATGGTGCAGGCACCGAGCGCAGCAATAACCCTGGAGGAGGGAAAAAAAAAAAAAAATATATATATATATATATATATATATATATATATATATATATATATATATATAACCATAGACTTTTGGTGCTGCTAACATATGTAGTAGATAACATATTAAAGAAAAGTCTATATATATTATTCCATGAAGGAAAGAAAAAAAGTATGAGAACTTTTTTTTTTTCTTCCTCTCATTTTTACTTTTTTTTTTTGCCTCCAGGTTTATTGCTGGGGCTCAAATCCACTGCTCCTGGAGGCTATTTTTTTCCCTTTTTGTTACCCTTGTTATTTTTATCATTGTTGTGGTTATTATTTTTGTTATTGATGTCGTTGTTGCTGGATAGGACAGAGAGATGGAGAGAGGAGAGGAAGACGGGGAGAGAAAGATAGACACCTGCAGACCTGCTTCACCGATTGTGAAGTGATACCCCTGCAGGTGGGGAGCAGGGACTTGAACCGGGATCCTTACACCAGTCCTCGTGCTTCATGCCATATGTGTGCTTAACCTACTGCGCTACCACCTGACCCCTCCTATTTTTACTTTTTAAACATGTTTTCTTGCTCAGAAAGTAAGTTATTCATCTTAGAAGAAAGAAAAATTCAGAAAAGGTTGTGAGTATGAATTTTTTATCAGTTTATTGAGGCATGCAAGAGAAAAAATAATCTTTTGTCAAAGATAAAATAATTTGGCACATTTACTTCCACTTTCAAATGTATTATTGCCTATACTGTTAAAATATAGTGTTTTTTGAATACCGTTAATTTTGGAATTTTATAATAAATTTTTCTTAAGTTGATTTTTTTATATAAGGATTTGACTTTGGTGTGAAGTCGACCACATATCTTCCTTTCTTTATTTTCTGAATATTTAACTAGTAGGGCATCTGGAAGGTGATGCCATTGGTTTTACTTTAGGAGCAGATTGGTGTCCATATTCTAGGTTACTCTGCCCGCCCCTATGACCTTGACTATAGTACTTGGCAGGTATCTATCTGAGTGCTGCCACAGTTTAGATTTCTCAGCTTTCATGGGTGTGCTTTGAAGTTACCTTGGTAATTTTTCTTATTACACACTCATTCTGTATATAAGAAGATACTAGATCAGACATACATTTTATGCTACAGATTTCCAAGTATAGTTGCCCTAGTTTAAGAAAACTATATCGGAGTATTATATATATATTGCCTCCAGGGTTATTGCTGGGGCTCGGTGCCTGCACCATGAATCCACTGCTCCTGGAGGCTATCTTTTCCCTTTTTGTTGCCCTTGTTGTTTTATCATTGTGGTTATTGTTGCTACTGATGTTGTTGTTGTTGTTGGATAGGACAGAGAGAAATGGAGAGGGGAGACAGAAAGGGGGAGAGAAAGATAGACACCTGCAGACCTGCTTCACCACTTTTGAAGTGACCCGGGGAGCCAGGGGCTTGAACCAGGATCCTTGAGGATCCTTGAGCTTTGCACCATGTGCACTTAGCCTGCTGCACTACCAGCCTGCCCCCAGTAGTCTATATTTTTATGGATACTTCCAGTAAGCTAATTGCCTCAACTGATATTAAACTGTGTGCGTTTAAAATCTATAGTGTTTTTAAAATATATTATATATTTATTTATTAATGAATAGAGATAGAAAGAAATCTCTAGCAAAGGGGGCAGATAAGGAGAGGGAGAGAGACATCTATAATGTAACGTGCACTCAGCTAGGTGCCACCACCAATCCCCCCATAGTGTCTTGTTTATTTATTTATTTTACTTTTTATATTTATTTTCCCTTTTTTTGCCCTTGTTTTTTATTGTTGTTGTAGTTATTATTGTTGTTTATGTTGTTGTTGTTAGATAGGACAGAGAGAAATGGAGAGAGGAGAGGAAGACAGAGGGGGAAAGAAACATAGACACCTACCTGCAGACCTGCTTCACCACCTGTGAAGCGATTCCCCTGCAGGTGGGGAGCCAGGGGCTCGAACTGGGATCCTTACTCTAATCCTTGCACTTCACTCCATGTGCACTTAACCCACCTGACTCCCCATCTTTTTAATTTTTAATCTGTTTTTGTGAGAGAGTGAATAGGCCACTTCTTAGTTTGGATTATGTAGTCAACCCAGGGCCTCATGAATACAAGTTGTACCCTCTATCTCTTTGCCTGCTTTTGGATTTGTCTCTTATTTTTTAAAAAAGATTTATGTATTTATTAATGAGACAGAGGGCGAGAGAACCAGAGCACCACTCTGGCATATTTGATGTTGGGGGTTAAACTTGACCCCTCATGCTGTGAATCTAACATTGTCGCTTCTTGGAATACAAATGATATCTGAATTTTGTTGAAGAAGTGGCACAGATCCTTTTTTGGGGGGATTAGTGGTTTACAGTTGATGGTAAAATGCAGTAGTTTGTACATGTGTAAGATTTCTCAGTTTTCTACATAACAATCTAAACCCTTTCCATGTCCTCCTCCGCTGCCATGTTCCAGGACCTGAACACTCCCACCCACCCCAGAATCTTTTACTTTCTTGCAATATACCAAATCTAGCCCAAGTTCTACTTTATGTTTTCCCTTCTGTTCTTATTTTTCGACTTCTATCATAATTTCTTACAATGCTCAAACCTCCATTTACCCAACAACATTTCATTGTCCACAGTGATATTATAAGAAAAAATAACTGTTTCCTTTCATTCTCTCTTTTCTCTATGGACTTAAGGTTTTACCAGTTATTTAATTCAGTACTTTGCTTGATTTGATTAAGGAATAAGCATTTAAGTTCTTAAATATTTCTCATTAAAGAATTTGCTTGGTGGGGGGCAGACGGTGGTGCACACGGTTAAGCACACATTACCATGCACAAGGACCCAGGTATGAGCCCCTGCTCTTTACCTGGAGGGGGAAGTGAGCTTTACAAGTGGTGAAGTAGGTCTGCCGGCATGTCTTTTTATCTTTCCCTCTCTACCTCCCCCACCCTCTAATTTTCTTTATCTGTTCTATCCAATTAAAAAATAGGAAAAAAAAAAAAAAAAGGAAACATTACTGCCCTGAGAGGTGGATTTGTAGTGCCAGCATCAAGCCCCAGCAAAAACTCTGGTACCCTGGTGGCAGAAAATTATAAAAAACAATTTATTATTATTATTTTATTTACTTATTTATTTTTGGAAAAGCATCCTAAAGTTAACACAGTGGGTAAGGTGTTGGATTCTCAGGCATAAGATACTGAGCTTGACTTTGCAATGCAGTGATACTCTGGTTCTTACTGTCTCTAGATCTCTTTCTTTTTTTTTGCCTCTCTCTCAAAATAAATACGAATAAATCTTTAAAATAATATTGGTAAGTAGTACTCAGATGAAGAATTTAATATAACTTTATTTCTTCCAAAGCAGGCATTTCTAAAACATGGTGGGAAATTATGCTCCACAAAGATGTGGCTTCTGTTGCTGGCATTTGCACGCTCATTTGGCGAGACTTTTAAGCAAGTGCTCACTACAAATTAAATGTCTTTTTTCCTCCTCATCTTTATTTATTTATTGGATAGAGACAGCCAGAAATGGAGAGGAAAGGGGCAAATGTAAAGGGAGAGAGACGGAGAACCACCTGAAGTACTGCTTCATCACTTGCAAAGCGTTCCCTCTGCAGGTGTGGACTGGCGGCTTGAGCACAGGCCCTTGCATATTGTAACATGCACATGCAACCAGATGCATCACCACCAGGCCTCCAAGTTAAATGTCTTTCGAGTAGTGTTTTCTGATGTTTCAGTAGGAAATTAATAGTGAGGAATATTTCAATTTTATTTGATGTCAATTCATTTTTTGTAAGTATTTTATTTGATAGGGCTGAGAGAAATTGGAAGGCAGGGGATGAGGATAAAGAGGGAGAGGGAGAGGGCAAGAGAGAAAGAGGAAGGAAGAGGGAGAAAGAGAGAGAGATCTGCAGCCCTGTTTCACGACTTGTGAAATTTCCCCCCTGTAGTTGGGGACCCAGGGCTCAAACCCACAGGTCCTTGCACATGGTAGCATGTGCTCCAGCACCTGAACTGATAACAGTTCTTTTTTTTATTTATTTAAGTATTGTTGTGCTATTCTTTGCCTCCACTATGCACTAGTGAATATATGAAAGGTTACAAAGGTTTAAAATGAAAACCTCTGTAAAATTACCTCATTCCATGAAGGTAGATGACAATTTCCTCTCCTTCAGTTCATCTCATCCCACTGAAGAAACTTAATAATTTTAAAATGGTGATTAACTTCTAGTAAGTAAACTACTCAAGTTTCTGGGACAGTATCACTTTATTGAGGAAATGTTGCTTTACAGGGGCACAATCCCACATTTCTGCAAGACAGATGTCAGTACTCTTTATACTACACCAAACTGTCATCATCCAAACTATCATCCTACTGTGGAGCACTAGATACCTGTCGCACCCTCAGCCCTCCCTCCCTCTTTGAGTCTCCAGGTGTGCTGAGATATACCACAATCCATTGTGCTTTCACTTCTTATTTTCCTTTGCTTTTTTTTTTTATTCCCACTTATGAGTGAGATCTTTCAGTATCTGTTCTTTTCCTCTAATTTATTTCACTCAACATGATTCCTTCCAGTTCCAAACATTTTGTAGTAAAAGAAAAGGTGACTTTAGTCATGGCTATAGGACTTGTGTATGGAATATTATATAAGGTCTCACTAAAAATATAGGGTTCTTTTAGCATTTCATAGCTGATCTTATTGCTAAATAGATAATTATCCTACCTTAGATATAAATTACATAGTAAAGGTCTTTAATACACTTCTGACTACATGCAATCTTTGAATATAAAAATCTCTAACCAGTGAAGTAGAGATATTTAAAAAAGGGGAGGGAGTCTTAACTCAGTCCAATTATATTTGTTAGAAGATTCTGTTCTACCAGACTTTGTGTCTGGAACAGGTGTTAGCAAGTCAGTGGACTGGTGTTAGAAACCTTTAATTCAAAAAACAAGGTAGGTGGTACTTAGAACTTACCCGCTTTTCTCTGTATTTTTCTTAAGTTCTAACCAAAATCCATACTCTGTTGATAGTAATTGATCTCCTTATCCACAATACTACTTCACTATCAATTTATTTGTCACTAGCATAAATTACCTAATATAGTCATCCCTCTGTATCTGCAAGTTCTACATCAACGATTCAGCTAATTGTGGAACACAGTATACTCTGTAGTTAAATCTATGGTGGTTGTGTTTGTATTGAGCATGTACATTTTTTCTTGTTTTATTACCCAAGAAACACATTATAAAAGCTATTCACATAGCATGTACATGAACTATGGTATTATAAATTATATAAAGAATTTAAAATACATGAAGAATATGGGTAGCTTCTTTGTAAACACTATGCCATCTTATGTAAGGATTTTAAAAAATTATTTATTTATTTATTTAAAAAAAAGAGGCATTAACAAAACTGGAATTTTTTATGTAAGGAATTTTAATATCTTCAAGTTTTGGCATACACAGGGTTTCTGGAACCAATCAACTGCAAACATTGAGAGACTGTAGCCAAATACTACAGCAGACACATTATCTTATTTAATTTTTACAAAGTAATATTTTTCTCAAAGTCAAACAACTCATATATATCTTGCTCCAGAATGATTTCATTCCCTACGTTATTTATTTGCACCAACATTCCATAATGCATTTCTATCTCTTTTCAATAATTTTTTGCAGTACTTCTTTTTCTTTTCTGTCACTAGGGTTATCACTGCACTATCACTCCATTGCTCATGAAGGGCTTCTTTATCCTTTTATGTTAGTGAGAGAGGGAGTGCAAGTGGGAGATAGAGGGAGAGGGAGGTGGAGAGGGAGTGAAGAGAGGGAGAGGGAGAGGGAGAGGTGGAGAGGGGGAGGGTGAGTGAGAGAGGGAAGGGGAGGGAGGGGGAGGGAGAGAGAGAGAGAGGGAGAGAGAGAGAGAGGGAGGGAGGGAGGGAGGGAGGGAGAGAGAGAGAGAGAGAGAGAGAGAGAGAGAGAGAGATTCACTACTCCTGATATCTCTCCCTCCACAGGTGGGACCAGGTGCCTGAATTCAGGCTTCTGTTCTCCCTAGTCAGTCACTTTCTAACCCTTTTTGAAGTTCCTCTGTGTTAGTAATAATATATACCAACACTGTGTGCCTCTAAATTGCTTAAATAATGAAGTCTAAAGCTCTTGCTATTTTAAACCTGATCCTAGTTAGATGCCTAGTTCTGACTCTTTTCCCATCCAATTCTGTGTCTTTTTGCTTCTTAGCTCCTAAAGGCTCAGCTTCAAACTTGGCATTTAGCAAGATTTTTAAGACTATTTCCACTCTACTTCCTCTTTCTGTGGTTCCCCTTGTGTTATTTTCTTTCTAGGACCTTTGCAGAATTTCTTTTTTTTTTTTTAATTTAAAAAAAATTTTTTTATATTTATTTTATTTATTTATTCCCTTTTGTTGCCCTTGTTGTTTTATTGTTGTAGTTATTATTGTTGTTGTTTTTGGATAGGACAGAGAGAAATGGAGAGAGGAGGGGAAGACAGAGAGGAGGAGAGAAAGATAGACACCTGCAGACCTGCTTTACCGCCTGTGAAGCGACTCCCCTGCACGTGGGGATCCTTATGCCGGTCCTTGTGCTTTGCGCCACCTGCGCTTAACCCACTGCGCTACAGCCCGACTCCCTACAGATTTTCTTTAACAGTCAATCACTTTGATCTCTGTAATTTTATCACATATGCAAAAAGGCTAAATAGATGTCTGTTCTCCCTTCACACAAACAGGCCTGCAAGTTTTTTAGGAACAGGAGCCAATTGCTTTCTCTATACTACCCTCCTGCAGCTCTTATTATTATTATTATTGCAATTCCCCTAGAAAACTGGGAGACATTTCTTGCCTAGTGGATGAACTATCTCTAGCCTATATTTGTTTATTTGCATCAGCTTAATTGGCTTACTTTAAATTCCCCAAACTGAAATTGTTGAGCTAAAGACATGCATTTCAAAATATAACAAGTTTTTACTGATTTTAGAAATATATATTTCTTTGGTACTTTGGAAGATAGAGCATAAGAATAAGGAAGATTCCAAATGTTACTTGTATCAACTACTGGTATAAAAAATAAACACTGAGTTGTCAGTGACTAGACACATTTAATAGTTTATTTTGAAATGTGGAACAGACTTTTCTGCTGTATGATTTCCTTCAAATGTCAGGAACCTATATGATAAGAGGGCCTGACACCCTGATCTTGAAATTCAAACCTCTAAAACATGAAAAAGTAGATTTCTGTTGTTTATGCATTACTCAATTTGTATTACTATGTTATAGTTGGCTGAATGGACTAAAATAGTATGCTTATATATTTACTGTTAACTGCTCATATAAGTATATGGATAGTAAGTAATGTAGAGTTACTTAATATACTTTATCTGATCGTTGATACCTACTATTCTGTGAAAAATTATGTTATTAAATACTCTAGCTTTGAATATTTTTAAAGTTCTCAATGTATAATGACAAATTACTTTTCAAAATTTGTTACCAAATACTGAATGTGATTTGAGCCTTTATTTCCTCATCTCATATATGATTGCTGTGAATATATTAACAGTTTACTACGGTAAGGGACTTTAGTGCTACACAGATTAAATGCTATTGTATGAAGAAACTTGAATGCCCCAAGTCAACTACCACTCTTGGGCTTCTAGTTTGGTGTCTTGAATATGCTTTGTATCGCTTTGTGTTTAATATATAATGCTCTAAGCATCTAAAAATATGCATTTTAGAGCTTGCAAGTTAGCTCACCTGTATAGTGAGCTGCTTTGCCATGGGAACTACCCAGGCTTGAGTCCAGCCCCCACCACATTGAAGGAAGCTTCACTGCTGTTATCCCATTCACTCTCCTACCTTTCTGTCTCTATAAAATTTTGCTTTTGCTCAGCCACTCATCTGTTGTTGGATACCTGGGTTGCTTCTGGCTTTTGGCTATTACAAATTATGCTGCTATAAACATGGTATACACAAATCTTTTTGGATGGTTGTGTTTGGTTCTTTAGGATATATACACAACTGAACAAGTTGTGGTATATATATAGGATGGAGTACTACTCAGCTATTAAAAATGGTGATTTCACTGTTTTCTTGGAGGAGCTTGAGGAAATCATGTTAGGTGAGATAAGTCAGAAACAGATGGATGAATATGGGATGATCTCACTCACAGGCAGAAGTTGAGAAACAAGATCAGAAGAGAAAACACAAAGCAGAATTTGGATTGAAGTTGGTGTATTGCAGCAAAGTAAAAGACTCTGGAGTGGTGGGTGGAGGGAGGGTTCAGGTACTGGAACAGGATGGCAGAGGACCTAGTGGGGGTTGTATTGTTATGTGGAAAACAGGGAAATGTTATGCAAGTACAAACTATTGTGTTTACTTTTGACTATAAAACATTAATCCCCTAATAAAAATTAAGAAAAAAAGAAGTTAAAAATATTAAATAAAAGTTTATATCTGTAAAATATAATTTCACTTCTTGTCACCCAAAGAAAAAGTCACCTTAAAAATCGTTTTTAATTCAGACTTGGCATTAGGTGAATGCTACAAAGTATGATGATCTATATCAAATAAACTTAAATATGGTAAGGGATTAGAATTTCAGTAAATACCAAATAGATGGAGGGAAGGAGATTTTTCAAAATACTTAACATATGCCAGACACTGTTTTGAACTTTTATGCCATATCTCATGTAATTCTTCTAGCAACTCTGTAAAGAAGATACTGTTATCCAGATTAATTAGATAAGGACACTAAAGTTCTGGTAATTAATCTGAGATCAAATGCTAGTAAGTAGTAAAATCAGAATTTAAAGTTAGCTCACTCTCTCATCAAATCTTTCTACTATCCAGCTCTGACTTCTATTTGTATTGTATTTTCTGCTCTGTTTTGTTATGTTAATGTAGATTAAAGTGCAGTTTATGGCCAAGCAGTCCCAGACCAATTATAATGACTATTGTTTTTTTAAAAAAAATTTATATTTTATTTATTTTCCCTTTTGTTGCCCTTGTTTTTATTGTTGTTGTAGTTATTATTGTTGTTGTTAATGATTCCATCATTGTTAGATAGGACAGAGAGAAATGGAGAGAGGAGGGGAAGACAGAGTGGGGAAGAGAAAGATAGACACCTGCAGACCTGCTTCACTACCTATGAAGCGACTCCCCTGCAGGTGGGGAGCCAGGGGCTCAAACCAGGATCCTTATGCTGGTCCTTGTGCTTCCAGCGCTTAACCTGCTGCACTACTGCCCAACTCCCATATAATGACTATTGTTAAACACTCTACCAAAGAAAAACCTAAACACATTTGAGAATCCCTGAAGGTTCAGAGTTGTTGTTTTTAAATTTTTTTCTTTTAATTTTTTAGTTGAGAATCCAAGGGAGCTCTTAACTTCAGTTTACAAATCTTCAAACTATACATCATCATTCAAAACAAAGTAGAACATTGTACCTCTTTAGTTGGGGAATATTGGTCATGTTGTCCTGAATCTCAGCTATGAATGTATATTAAAACATAAATCCAACTTTCCCTCAAAATGTTATATACCTACTATGTATCTGGCTGGCCATTTAAAACTCATTCTGGTTTGACAGTAGAAACTTGTTTTGCCATGTACATGGCCCAGTTCCCATCATAGCTCCCAGCTCACTGAAGAAATCTTCAGTTATATAGTATATTTTCCTCTCTCACGCTTTTTATCTGAAAAAATTCAACCTGGAGCAGTGAAGCACCAGCAATGGCCTCCCAACTCCCCTCCCCACCTCAAAGAAAATGAAAGAAGGAGAAGGAGAAGAAGGACAAGAAGAAGAACAAGAAGAACAAGAACAAGAAGAAAAGTTGTGTTGACTCAGGTAGATGGCTCAGTGGACAGAGCTTGCCTCACCGTGTATGACTTTCTCTTGAGTTTGAACCCAGGTACCACATGTGAGTGCCACAGACAACACCACCAAGGGAACTCAATGGATCTGGAGTGATGCCTTGGTCTTTCTATGCCTCCCACCTTCCTTTCCCCCTAAAAATATAGAATAAAAGTTGAGTCAGAGAGGTGAGTCAGAGGTATTTTGCATGTGTGAGACCCTGGGTTTCTTTTTTGTCACCACATTAAAACAAAAAAAAATTTTTTTTAGTTATTCCATAGGGGTGAGAGTTAATATTTTTTCAAAGATTTATCTTCTTCAAACATTCCATGCTTATTTTTTATCATGTTAATGCCATTTTATCTTACTTCAGTGATCTCTATTACTATATCACATCTGTCCTGATTCTACTGAATCTATCCTGATTTCAATATTCATCTTTACCTCTAGGTGCCTTTCTCTCTGAGGACTTTCATATCCCATTGCCTAAGCCTAATTTACTGTTTTCACAATTGCTTCTCATTTAATCTTTTCTATCTTCCAGAATCACTAGACTTACTTTTAAAAAGAATTCCACATAAGGGAATTATTCCTGTCCTATGCTTTTTTTCATATGGCTTACTGAGAGATGTTTCTTGTAAAAAGGCCTATTAACATTCTAAAAAAAAGTTAATCTATTCAGCATAATGTATAGATACTTACTTTTTATTTATAAGTAGGATCTCACACAATCATTTTCCCCTGCTGATTTTGTTTTAAAAGAAGACAATCTTTGACACAGATAACAATAGATTCTATGATTTGTCTGTCTACGACAACATTCTTTTATCTGCATTAAAGAAAATAAAGCAGCAGGTCCTTTTATCATCTCAGATGTAACACAATACTTCACACACACACACACACACATGCACATGTACACACACAGAGAGTGGGGAGAGGGAGAAGGAGAGAGAAGGAAGGGAGGGAGAGAGAAAGGGGGAGAGAGAGATATTGAGAGAGAGAAAGACATTGCAATTTAGGGTATATATGAGTATTAGAGTCAGAAAGACCTGGATTTTATCTGTGTTGCATTCCAATTATGACTATAAAATAACCCCATAAAGCTCCACAACTGGATGTGGTCTTTCAGAATCTGGATAAAGCAATCACACTTTAAGACACCACATCAACCAAACATTGAGTGCAGGCTTTGTGACTCTGGAAGAATCTACTCTTTTCATCCAATTTATTTATAAAATAAAAATATCAACAAGACCATGGGATAAGAGGGGTACAATTGTACACAGTTCCCCTCACCAGAGTTCTGTATCCATACTCCCAGCCTTT